>NW_015150493.1:1078497-1083475 GCF_000732505.1 Cyprinodon variegatus
TTTATAGAGTTTGGAGATTGGGTTGTTTTTCAGTGTAGTCCTGTTTCTCTGATTGTGACTGGAAGGATGTGCTCTCTTCATCCTCTGACATGGGAGTTGGCTCGATAGCTCGTCGCCTGGCTGTGTTTCATGGATGGGGTTGCCTTTTACAGTTGCTTTTTGTATCTCTGCTTCTGTCGCTGTGAACCCCAGTCAGCCTCAGCAGATAGCAACTCACACTGAGACTGGTTCTGCTGGAGGTTTCTTCCTGGTACAGGGGATTTTTTTCTCTCCACTGTCGCTACAAGCATATTTAGTGTGAGGGATTGCATTTGAGTCAATGAATCGATGCAATCAACTGATTTTCCTGAGATAGAAAACTTTGAATCAATTTGACTCTATGATCTGGTGAACTGTAAAGTGCCTTGAGATGACATTGGTTGTGAATTGGCGCTAAATGAAAATAATTAATTTTTTTTTTTTAGTCATATCATAGGGTAGACAACACATCCTTGCAAATCTACAAATGTAGCTCAGTCTGTGCTTTTCTACACGCTAATGTTTGCAGTTCAGAGGATGTGCAGCTGTCTCAAGTCACCACTGGGACAGGGAATAGGTCCTAACCCCCTTCCCCCAACATGCTAACACAAACAAACACACAATCTGTTTTCCTGTTTTATGGGGACTTTCATGGACTTTCAATCATGTGCATGACCTAACTCAGACCCTTAACGTAACCATTACCAAAATATACCTGACCCTAACCTAAGCTGAATTCACACCTTAGACCTAAACCTTACCCAAGAAGAGAATTTTATCTCATGGGGACCAGTTGAGTGTTCCTCACAAGTACCTATAATTCCCTGTAATGTAGCATATTCCTGGGAAATTGACCTGATACAAGGTAAAAAAAAAAAAAAACAAGTCCACACAAACACACACTCAAAATGTGGTGTACAGTATCACCTTCAGGTCAGAACTCACTGACCTCAAAAAACATTTCTCAACAGAACAAAAGCAGATGTAAAGAGGAATTATTGTTTGATTTTGGATTTGCTTTGGTTGCTGCAGTGCCCTGTGGCTCTACACCACAGCACTTTTTTTCTTTCCTTTCATCCTAGGAACATATTCCCAGAATAGAAAAATAAAACATAAACTGAAACAAAATATATGTTTTAAGGGTTTCACTTAAAATTGTTTGATTGCCTCCATTGTGAGTATTTTATTTCTCCACTATATATTTATCTCAAGACATATTCTGTATTTGTCTCTACATTAAGATTAATATAGATGCTTTCATTGAGCGTTTCAGTGCATACCTTAAGCTATAATGAACAAAACAGAGAAATAGATTCTGAACATGTGCATTTTTGAAAGTTCTTGTTTTAGAGGTTTGTCTCCTCATCTTGCCTTTTTTTTTATCACTTTTGTATTAAAAGTAAACAAAATTATTATTTGAAATGACAGCTTATATTACTAGGGATCGACTCCAGGATAAAGAAAGACTAATTTAAAAGCAGAAAGTCAATGTCTTAAGTCAATTTGGGGACAAAAAAGCTTCTTTTTTTGTAGCAATTGTTGGCTTTTATATATTTTTTAAATGAAGTCACTATAGGCTTATTATCCTAAATGTTATACCCTGAATATGGGTCAGTTTTTTTTAGATTCCTTTGGACATTCTGACATTGTTTAGATTTTGGTTTTCTTTTGTTGTATTCCCTTGTTGTTTATTTATGTTAATTTAAATCTTGTCATATTTATTTAGACTTTGGATGTTAATTTCTTTTTTTTTTTTTCATGTTCTATTTATTTTGTTATTGAATTTATTTCACTTACTCCAGTGTCAATCTTTTTCCCTTTGATTAGAGGTCTCCATGTGTTTTATATCAGTCTCTTCTGCATTAATGATTAGCTGTCCCTCAGCCGCCCTGCTGTTATTTAGCTTCAGCTCCTGCACATTTCATTAGCTGCTCTTGTTCCTTTGTCGTATTCCACCCCTTCTTCAGTATAAAAATTTACTGTTCAACTCTTTCTTTATCCTGTCCCTTACCGTTCTTCACCATCCTACTTTTTCTAAACATTTTCCATGACCAGTTTTTTTACTGTTTAAAAACAACCTGAAAGGGGTCTTACTTTCTTTATTCGAATTAAAAACATTTTTTTTTGTCACAGTCTATCTCTGCACTTTGGTCTTTAAGAACACAAATTGTGACATTCCAACTGTTAGGAAAATTTCATAGACTTTTCTTGAAGAAAAAAGAAGGAGCGAAAGAATAATGGTTTTTAGCCCATTTTAAAAATGGTTACTCCTCTTGTTTGGTTCCTGTCCTGGAACTTGTGAGTAAATTAGTGAAAGTTTCTAGGGTCTTGGTGGTTCATTGTGGCTAAAGATCTAGGTTTAAGCTATTAGGAAAACAATTACTGTTTAACTTTATAAATATTGGACATCAGTCGAGGCCATTATATCGATGAACAACCATTGTATAGAGGAAATTAATGCAACATCCATACAATGTGGACTGAAAAACATCTTATTGATATCATGGGAGAATTGGCAGACTAGTTTGTGATGATAGAAAAAGTAACAGTGGCTCAAATAGTATTCATTATAACAGGATGTGAGGCTACAATTCACTGGAGCTCCCCAAAATAGGACAGTTTGGAAAAGTGTTCCCTGCTGTAATGAGTTTGGATTTATGCTGAGGCATTTCAATGGGAGGGTCAGAATTCAGATCTAGCAACATGGTGGATCTGTCCTGGCTTTTTTCAACCCTTCAGGTTGCTGTTATTGGTGTAATTATAGAGTGGATATTTTTTCTCAACACATTTTGTGCCCCTGTCCACCAACTAGACGATAATTAAAACAATGGCCAACTTTACATTCTTTTAATGGCAGATTTCAGTGGTGAAACACACAGTTTGTTACTCATAGATTAAAGTTAGTTGAACCCTAAGGCCCTTAAAAGTTGCAAAATACATAAGCACATAACACATTTATGATGCTTTCATGTCAATTTGGATGAATGGAAGTTGACATCCAGATAAATAAAGCAAAAGTGTGTCATTTTGGGTGATAATGTCCTTACCCACAAGTAGAACCATTCAGGAGACTAGATAAAGGTAAGACATTTTTTTTTTTTTTTACAATAGTTACAAACATTCAACAAGGGAATTGGGTCCGAAACAGTCAGCACAATATTACATGAGGGTTGAATGAATGAATGAATGAATGAATGAATGAATATTTATTTATTTCAGACAATAATATTAGTAACAAAAAAAAGGGTTGAGGCTGATTGACGAAGTCCATATGAAATTTTATTTATTTCAGACAATAATATTAGTAACAAAAAAAAGGGTTGAGGCTGATTGACGAAGTCCATATGAAAACATATGAAGGAAAGGGCTTACTTACTGTAGCTGTGGATAGTAGATGGAAGATGTTTTAGGTGCCAGCACTGGTAGAAGAGGAGGTTTTATTTCCAAGGACAGTTCATGGTCCAAGAGAATGAGTAGGTTCCAGGAAGGATGTTTTCTTGAACTGAGCAACACAATGGAGAGGCAGGCAGGTAAAGGGACTGAAGATGCCATAAAACTATAAACAGTAGCATTGAGGTAAGTTTCTCCTCTGGTAGGTCACTGTATATTTGGGAGTTTTAAGTATTATGAAACAAAAGGACAAAGCAACATGAGACACATGAGACAGCACTCACAGCCATAACAAAAAAACACAGGATGACCATTTAAACTCGAGAACTCACTGGAATAACATGATAAGTAATCATCCAACGAGGAAATGATGATCATGCAGCTTCCTATAAGCCCCAGCCAGGCTGATGAAAAGATTGAATCCAGGTGTGTGGCAGCAAAAAGCAGGTGGAACTTCTGTTACCCAGACCTGACACCAAACACACCACAATCCTAACAAAATGGGCTCCAAGTATTGTACTAGGAAACTACACTTAAATAATAAACTTGACCAGACTGTAAAATGTTGACATGCTTAGCTTAAGTGCATGCAGGTTAAATATAACATATTACCATAAACTGCATCCAAGTCATTCTGTATAACCTCAAAGTTACACATGATGTGATCAGTTGCTGTTGAGACCAATAAGGATCACAAACCTTTTGTAATAAATGAATATTCATTCCAGCAAAACCTTTTACAGTTTTCTGCATTTCTTATTTGAACATCTTTCATTGGAGTGTCCTTAAGGCTTACGGCTCCAAATACATTTTTACAGCCATCTGTGCCAGTTGGTTATTCTTAATCGCTGCATTGTGTATTTTACTGAGTGTGTGTGTATTTTTCCCTGTGTGGTTGTGATTTCAGTCATGCTACGTAGTGCTATGGATAAAGCGAATCATCAGCTACACTTGGCTCAGGCGCTTGCCTCTGTGGTATACACCACAATGCCAACATAAATGGCAATGGAGGAGTCTAAATGTCACTCATGCACACAGAGACACACATGCAGAGTTTTGAGGGATAAGACTTAATGCGGTAGCATGGGCCCGTTGGCACGGACTGTTAGCCAGTCTGGTATGTGGTCTAGGGTGAGTGGGGAGGTGCTGGCTGGGCTGACACACCACCAGACGTGACATACTGTGCTCTACTCTCTTCTCTTCTGTCTGTTTGCGCTTTGCTTTCATCCATGTCCACAAAATGTCTTGTAATAACTGGGAATTATTTGAATCATAAAGTTTTTTTTTTGGTGGGGGGGCTTTTTAAAACGTGTAAAAACAGTACAATCTTCAAAAAGTTTTAAGATTTACAAGTTTTAAGATTTAATATTACAACAAAAATGCTGTAATACATTAAAAGAAGCATTTCTTAGTATAATTTACCCAGAGAGTAAAGATGTCATTTTTGGCTTCACTGAAAAAAAGTAGAAATTTTATTTGAACAGTTTTAATGTTCAAACATTGCAATGAGTTTTTAAAGCACTTCTAGTAACTTAACCTTGTTTTTAGTTATGCTTAACTTTCATCAAGT
>NW_015150493.1:1083485-1092665 GCF_000732505.1 Cyprinodon variegatus
CAACATCATATCCAGGATTTTAGTTGAAACTGCTCCATTTGGTAACCCAGTGCTAAACATTACGGCAGCTTACCTGGCTTAGAAAAGAAAGGAGCTGTTGCAAACAAATGAAATAAATTTATATTTAATTTGAAATTCAATTCCACAGCTTGTAAGTAGCACAGTACATCAGGGGTCCGTTTTATGAAGCAGGTTTAACAAATTCAGATTCAAATCTGCAACTCTAAATTGATCTAGCCTAAAGTCTTGAACACCGGGTGGTCCGTTTCTATAACCACTGCCATAATTATTTAAATTAATTTTAACTAGGCCTTACTCAAAGTTAATCGCATGCCCAGCAAGTATGGAGAGCCATTATCAGTGAAGCACAGATTCAACAAGTCACCATGACAACAGGCAACAGGAAGTGCCTATTTCACCCCATTGGACCCTGGGATTTCAATGCAGAAATGCAAAAAATTAAAATGAGAATGTTTTTAAAAGATAGAGAAACAGCACTACAGCTACAAAGGGGAGGAAGGTGGGGAGGAAGGTGGCGAAGGAGATGATTGTTGCTCGAGTTAATGCATACATTTATATGAAGTAGGCTATGGCAGGCCCATTTTACATTTATTAAAATCACTCTCCTCTTTGTTGTTTTAATTGTAGATCACTAGAATACGATTTTCCTGATCAAAATCCCACTCCCATTTTCTAAATTAGATTTTTGTTGCAGAAACTGAATTTTAGAAAGTAAAAAAAAAAAACTAAATTATATGTAGTGAGAAGTAGTAGTAAGAATTTTTTTCATTGTTAAACTAATACAAATGCTGACCAATAATATTAGGAATATTGAGATCTGAAATTCATTTATAGACATCCTGAATGTTTATTCTAGATGTGGAGGATGTCATTTTGTTTGATATTGTAATTTAGACAATTTTTTTTTTTTTCCGGAATACATATTCAGTTAAACTAGTACAGTTTTCAGGTTTAGAAAACTTAGAGTTTTCAGTGAACCTGCTCGAACCTCCCTTAAAGAAATCGGCAGAATAAACACAGCAAAAAACAGAGAGCCCTCAGAGAGCACAGACCCCCTACAAGCAGCTCATTCCCATGTCTCATAACTTTAATGAATCCTATAAAAAATTTTCTTAACCCGGAGCGTGATTTTGATCACAACCAGTATTTAATTGATTCTAAATTTGTCTAAGGCACATCTGTGGTAAAGGATTCAAGGGCAATCTGTCCATAAATTTTTGCTGTAATCTTTCAAACCAAAAAGCACGTGTACACTATTGAAGACATCACATCTTTGGCAGAAGAAGTAGTATTTCCACATTCAAACAGATTTGTAGAAGTGAACGGAATGAGTAAGCCTACTTTGTATGTGTCGGCCTTTTGGATTAGAGGGGGGAACTCGACCACAGACATTCACAGGTTAGCTTAAGTCAGTTACATATCTGATTGTTTTCTTTCTAAAACTCTGTCACCCCCTGGGGGAGGTGCATATAACACAACGAAAATCCTGCCCTACCTTACAATGTAGAGAAGCCTCTAAAAAAAAAAAAAAAAAAAAGAAGAAATCCTACATTTTTATCTGTACGGATATCAAGATCACCAAAATTCCTTTGGTTGGGCAAAGACACACCAATGGCATAATTTAAAAACAATCTAACCATGAGCTTTTCTGTGATATTTTAACCATCAAACTAATAGTTACATAACTTTTGCTTTTTTTCCTCTTGTAAAAAAAATGATGATCTTCCTTGCTAAAATAGAAAGCATTGTGCCACTTCATATAATGGATGTGCCAGTTTACCCAAAGTTCTTTCTGCCTCTTCAGTCAAGATTAGCCTAGTGAGCCATGTAAGACTTCAGATTCAGCTGGTTTGGTATAAGTCCCAGCTTGGCCAACAGATGACAGAGGGTCCAGCAATTGACAAGAGACAGATAGAGATGGAGGAGGGAAGTGAATGTGTAACACGGCATGTGGAAGTAGATAAAGACACAGCAGCAGAGGGAAAAGTCAGTCGGTCGGTCGGACGGGTGGAGGGACGGACGGACGGATGGATGGATATTTTCATCCCTTCTTTTGCTAAGTTCCTTTTTGGACCAAACTATTTCAGGGTATACTGAAGATCAAATTTCAGTGATTTGGAAATGTACAGATATTTTTTTCTCATTTGTATAATAGGTATATCTTGGTTCCTTGATGTTTCTGTAGCCTCAATTTAAACAACTAAAGACTTACCCTTATAATAAAAAATAAATAAAAGATAGATCTCGGGGGAAAAAACAACACATAACATATGTTTTACAGTGTATATAAAATGTTAATCCCATGACAGTAAACTTTATCAAACATTGTCAGTTCTTATCTCACAGTGTTTAACATCACACTGTGCATTTGTATTAACAGTCCAATATGCATTGTGTGTCTCTCTTAGACATTTCTGGAGCCTTAAGCGGTTTCTGTCACTGTGGACCAACGTTTAAACCTCTAAAAGTGCAGCCATATGGGCACTGTCCTTGCAGAAAGAAAAAAAAATGATTCTGAATTATTTGGCCGTTTGTGTTTGGGGGCACAACATTTCAGCTTCCAGAGCAGAAAATTAGGGACTAACTTATTCTGACACCCGAGAAAGCATTTGTTTCGGAGTCACCCTGTTGAGGTAGAAGGATTTGGACCCCAGGGAGGCATTAATGCCATCGCCTTCAAATTTCAACTCTTGCTTCACTGCCCATGAGGCTCACTGCCTAAAAATGACAGCCCAGTTTAAAATGAGCCAATAGTATAAACATTTAAAATTACAAAACAGTAAAAAATTTAAATTAAAAATGATTTTTCTTTAGTTTAAATATCAACTGAAGGCAGAAGGTTTCTGTTACACATTAAATGAGGATTTTTTTTTAGTCATGCATTTTATTCTTGCACTAAATACTAGAAAGAAAAAACAAATATAAAAAGCCATTTTATTAATCCTGACTGCAGGGAGCTGTAGATTATTATACATATTCCACCTTTGGGAATATTCAACAAATCAATATGTCAAAAATGTAAGAAACATAATGCAACCAACTGAACCCAACATTTGCTCTATAGATGAATGAAACATTAATGCACATCAAATTTACTGTCCTGGATTAGAAGCAATGAAATGCTGTCAGGTGCTGCTTGTTCCCTTCCTAGATTGTGCCACTTACATCAACACTCGTTTTGAAAAATGCTTAGCCAATAACTAACAGTTAAAAAGCCTTAAGACTAACCTGTTTTGCGTCCTGAAAATTAACTTGATAGAGAAGCACTACGTTATTTCAGGCTAATGATAACTTTGCCAAAGTTTCTTACTAAAAATATTCCTGTTCCATACAACAGGCTATGGTGAATACATATGCTAAAACCAAATACTGAAAGGATACCATATGCAGCACACTTCCTCTACTGATACTGTTCGTGGTTTTTCTCATATCCTGGCTTGCAGCTGTGACCATCAATACAATTCAAGGCTAAGATGCAACATGACTGCCATAGGCACAAACAGCAGGAAATTCTACCAAGACAGGGCATAATATCTTTCCCCATCTTTGTTTTATAAGATATGCAAGATGGGAAAATTATTTTCCGCCAAATGAACTTGTCAAATGTATATGTTTTTAATTGTTTTCATATATATATATATATATATAAACAATCACCCAGCGACACAAAAAACAGAATTATATTTTGTGAAAGAATGCTTTCTGAGTAGCACAGTAAATCTCTGTGTGGTCCTGTGACATGTCAACTGTGCAATATGTGTAGCCATTAAAACTATCTTTGCAACCAGATATTAAACAGTAAACCTTTTGTCATGTTTTGGCATGTTAAATCATGAAATGGAGTTGGAAGATGCTATGACACAAAGTGTGCACAGACTGGCAACTTTCTAAAGTCAAAAGCTATATACCACCAAATGGCATTTTGCCTTCAAATTAGCTTAACTACAGTGTGCCATTGAATTGACTTCCATGGCCAGGCAGCTTCAATCAAGCTTTAAAACACAGATTCAAGGTAATGGATGAAGTCGTGGATACCACACAACCAGTGTACTCTAGAGCAATGGAGAACCGTTGCCTGCAGTGAAGAATACAGCTGTCATCTTCATCCACACATTTTTAATACCTCACCAGTTTTTTTTCTTAGTCCAGTTTTATTTTATTTTTTTTGCTGACTGGGAACACCGGGACAGCTGCAGTTTGAAAGATGGAGTCATGGCAACACAAATCGGCCCATGTCAAACTTCCAGGTTCTTGTCAGTTTTTTTCTGTTTCTAGATGGCCTTGAAGATAAATTGCAAAGAAGTTGTGTCACTCATTAACAGGGATGTCCATAATTAAGAAATAAGTGTGATTAACTTCACCCATTAGTGTTCATAATAGTATTTTGTATTGGTGTATTTTCAAATGAAATTAAAATCAGCACAGCTATATGAGAACATTTCAAGGATCATTTTGTTAAAGTGAATCTTATCTGTTGAATCTCTTGCACATTATTCAGCATCTATATGACTTTGTTTCAATATTTTTGGGGATACTAAAAAGGTTAAAGCAAAGCATTGAAATGCTAAAAAGCTAAAACTTTGATAGAAAACTGCAGGGAACTTTATTTCTATAACCTTCTTAAGTTGTCATTGACTATCTGATCAGAGCCCGAACCTTGATTCAAACCTGTGAAAAAGGAAGTCCCTTTTACAAGTTTGCTTTTGTTTTGCCTGACCTTGAGGTTTATTCACTTATAAGTTTGAAATTTAACATTTTGAAAGACCTGAATTAAGAACAAATCTAGAAACTATCAAATGGATGTTTTGACTCATTGAATTTTTTCTTTCATTAACACTTAAATATTTTTAAGGCTTTATCATCAATGCATGCTTTGAATGCAGCTGGGAAAGATAAAATAATAAAAGTAATAAAACTACTACAGCAAGTTCCCCTATAACAATCCAAAGCTGAATGTGTAAATGCTTACATGCACATCTTTCTATCTTTAATTTTTTTCTCTACTTATTGAAGTTAAATGTCTTGATTTGTAAGTGTGTGTGTGTGTGTGTGGTGTGTGGTTATTGTACATGTGTGCTCCAGATTTCCTCAGTACTCAGCAGGGGGTTGTTCCATTAAAGTTGGCAAGAGGTTTTTAGAGGGCTCCTGTTCACCCTTTGCTCATTTGGTTCTTGATCTCTCACAGAACACTTGCGCCACATAAAAAAAAAATGGCTTGGGTTTCTACAGCCTGCGGAGGATAGGAAGATGACTAGGTGAGAGAAAATTAAAACACATACTCCCCAGGATGCCACAGATACAAGACTTCAGAGGGGAGAGTTTTTTTTTTTCTGTATTAAACTTTTTGTTGTAAAATTAGAGAAATGATAAAAGAGAAATTATGGGATATGCTCGAAAGAGTGGACATATAAATATATAAGCTAAGTTAAAGTTTTGTTGGATGTATGTCATATATTTTAGCAATTATGCCTTTATATTTTTGACCTGATACATGAGTTTTAAAACATGTTCAAAGGGATATAATTATATAAAAAAAAAAAAAAAAACATATCATAAAAAGCAGTGGGGGAAAGAAATCATCTTCTCCTATGTATATGAATTGTACGGCAGTTGTCACAATTCCACATATATGTATATTACTGTATATCTAACCATGAAATAATACACATTTGAACCAACAATAAATGGTTAAAACACTATACAATAACCATCACCTAAAAAGGGTAAAGAACAAATTTATTAATGATAAATTAATCATTATTTAATTTTTGATAAACATTTCTAAATTGCATCTAAACCATTTATAAAATATAAATAGAACAAATTTCTTTTCCATATTAGTTTATCCCACACCTGAACATCAGTGGACTTCTTAACTAACCCTAATGTGACAGATTTATGTTGCAAACACAATGTTAGTTTAGCCCTAACCCTAACATCAGTTGACTTTAGACCTGATCCTAGTCTTTCATTTTAATTCAACTTAACATATTGTGTTGGATTTACCCTTAACCCAACATCAGTGGGCTTAATTACATGATGAATTATCTATTTACCTTTTATAAATGAATTAGATACGTTTATAATGAATGAAACATTAATAAACTATCTATTCATCATTAGTAAACTTTACTATTTATCAATGATGATTATTGTAAAGTGCAAATTTATTGTTCCATCTTGCTTAAGCTCAGTCTGAGTGAGATTAGTCTTAGTATGGTATAAATTATAAATAAAGTTATACAATTCTTAGTCGGATTTTGGTCCATTTTTCTGTGTAAAATCCATTGTTGTAGCTCTCGCTTAATAAGGAAGGCTGCTCCATCAATCTTGCTCTGCAAAGGACATGATAAACTGTTAGATTGAGTTAGTTATCCGTAAGCTTTATTTTCAAGTTGGAACAAAATACTATAACTTTTTTGATTCCAAGCTTGAATGGCTCATGATGAATGCTTGAAATCACTTTTAATTTAGACTAAAAACAAAGTCTGAAAAAGGGTTCTGACTCAATATTTAAGTACAGCTTGCAACTGGATTTGCAAAGACACAACACGGTAACAACGGTAATCCTTAATTAGTGGCATGTGAATTTTATACATTTTCAAACTTTACTTCTTCCAAGTTATTTTCATCCAAAAAAGGCAACAAGAGATTGCCCTTTTCAATGATTCACTGCAAAAATTGTAGGGGGTTATGAACGTCAGATAAGCTGCTTTTTCCACTTGCCCTGGGTAAGAGAACATATGTTTATACATATACTGTACATGATGGACCTATCATGGGCACGTGAGATTAGATATCTAGATTTTTAGTTTCGCAACTATCAGGCAACAGCCCAATCAATATCAAAAGTGCAGAGAAACTGCTCTGACACACTCCTAGTAGAATAGGGTATCTGGCAGAGAGCATCATGAACAAACCTCAAATCTGAAACAACAAAAACAAGTAAAAAATATATATATATTCTAAAAACGTAAAAAAAAACATTCCACTCGACCTTGTTTCCAAGTTTGAAGACATTTCACTTCCCATCCAGGAAGGTTTTGAAGTTGAAACCAATCACATCACTCTTGCCATTTCGTACATAAAGGGCAATATATAAGCCTGAATGTCTCACTATCTGTTGTTGGTATATCTTAATCCGCCACCATCCAGACAGGAGCTCTGCTCCTTTCACCTGGAGCAGGATTTTGTTTATGCATCTCTCTGTGTTCTTGTTACTTTTAATTCCTTTGGGCTGAGGTTTTTGTGCAGGTATACAGCAGGTCAGTGACAAAAAAGATGCCTGAAGCATCACATACACACTGATGTTTCCAACATATCATCATCATCATGCATCTGAAGATGAAGTGACACTTGCTTGTTTTAAGTGGTGTCAGCCCACTTATGTCAGAACAGGTTTGGACCTACTGCATCTGTATTTGTGTTTAAAAAGACAGGTGTGTTTGGATGATGTTGTGTCCATACTTTTCATTTTAAACTACTTCAACTTAAACCAAGCTTGTCATTGCAATTGCTTGCCACACACTTTTCATGCTTTGGACCACATGTATGTTGTGCCTGTGTATATGTGAGATTGTGTGTGTGTTTACAGTGCTTCCTGTCAAAGGTGATTTGAGGCCAGTTCAGTCACTGTCATGGCTGGGACTAAGGCGGTTGCGAGGTGTCTGTGTTTATCAGCTCTGTTAGAGCTTGTCATCCACCAGACTCAGAGCAAATCAGCAGGGACTGATCATCACCTCTTCCAACAGGTAAAGGAAATTTAAGAGACAGCAAAGGACTGTAGGCCTAAAAGCAACTGGAAATAAAAAGATCCAGTCTATTGAACTCCCCTACCAACAAGTACAGGTATGTAAAGATGTAGGTAAAGCTAACTTCAGGGCAAGCATTCATATGACTTTGAAAAAGTATTGAACATCTTCACATTTTGTGACATTACACCCATACATTTCAATGTATTTTATTTACATTTCATAGGTAGGGGATAGCTGAAGTGAAAGAAAAATATAACAATGCTTGGTGGAAAGGCATTGGGCAGTGAACATTTTTTCTAATACAGTTCAGGAGCTTAGAGGAACCACTCTGATGTCCATATAGCAGGGCTAAGCAATTAAAAATCAGAGGGTTTCCAAATAAAGAAATCTACAGTGTTTTTGGAAGTAGAGAACAACAATCGTTCAGTTTGGTTTAAAGACAATTTCCTGATTCACATATTTTATAAAATACCTGATGTTCCATGATTTAAAACATATACCATGTTTTAAATCATTTTGGGTCTGGATTAGCCAGCAGGTGGGTACAGATCCAGACCACGGTCCGCTAATTTGTGACCTGTGGTATATGGTGTCAATCCTAATAATCCCCTAAATCCCTTTTATTGTGGAGTAATGGTCTCAAAATTGACACTATTGAGTACCCAGTGGTACCTAAGTCCTCGCTACATATGGGTTACTGTAATTTTGAGACTATAAGCCGCTACTTTTTTCACCAGGTTTGATTCCTGCCTCTTATAGTCTGGTGCGGCTTTTCTATGGATTTTTCATGATTTTTATGATATCGTAAGAGGATTTCTTTTGTTTTTTTTTCCGCTGTTGTACGGCACTACTTTGCTTGGCAGATGTGTATCCGATCATACACACAGCATCGATAGAAAAAGGTGGTGTGTTGGTCATATATTATAACATCTTGCAGCAAATAGAATTAAGTTTACGTGAAAAGTCTTTAAAAACTAAATTATCAATATTAAATTATCAAAAGCTTAAATAGTTAGTCATTAAGCTAATTTACTAACATGAAAGTTTTATGACAGAGGCTGAAGGATCTGGGGATTTAAGCCATTGCACAAGTGAGTGCTTTCTGTTAAAGCAAACATCTGTTCATTGTTTTCTTTTAGAGCACTCACCCACCGGACAGAATTAGCCTGGAAAAACATGCCCATCAATTCAGACTATCAAAAGAATAGCCTAAAAACACAAGGCAGCTTTGTCGTAGTGCTTGGGTGGTTGTGATCTAAATGGGATGTCAGTTTCCCAGAACTGTGTTTAGGTAATACCTGAGCAGACGCTTTCCTGAATTCATTATACTTATAAGTGTATGAGGAAGATAGTTTGAAGTGCAGTAGATATAGTATATATATATATATATATATATATATATATA
>NW_015150493.1:1092675-1105500 GCF_000732505.1 Cyprinodon variegatus
TATGGAATTTAATGAATGCATATTTATAAATGGGTAAACAAGAAATGCTTTGCAGTGTGCTTCAGAATCTGGGTGAAGTTACAAAGGCACTCTTTTAATGGGGACCTCTTTCTTTTTGATGCACATGTAATAATCAGTATTGCACAGGATAGATTATATGGCTAAGTGTATAAAAGACTAAGTAGGCATAAGGAAATAGAGCAGGGGCAGTTTGGAATGTGCAAGGATGTCGTTGATGTAAAGATGAGGTCAAGATAATGAGTGTGGACAGGTCCAGAGGAGCACACCGCCAAGCCGTGAGTTCCACCACTAATAGGATTAAAAGGGATGGGATTCCCCCCAGAGGACCGGACGTACTCACACCAGAGAGGGATAGAAAGAACGACATCTCTTCTCGCCTGGCAACACACCCGCAGGACTGGGTTTAAGTGTGTCGGAGTGTGTGGGAGTGTCTTTTTCTTTAATGGGGAAAAAAAAATCTCACCCAGATTTCAATATGTTGACAAATATTTCATAGATTTTTTTGCAAAAATGTAATATTTTCTTTTCAGTAATTACAAATGTTTATTTTTTTAGTTTAATCATGCATTTTTTTCTTACAGAAGTTTGGGTCATTCATGTTTATTTGTTGATATGCCATCAGTTTTATGCTAGGTCAATAGAAACTAACCTATTGTAATGGTGCGTTCACATTGGAGGCAGTTACAGTGGATTTGCATAAAATCCTTATAAAAACAGCATGGTGAAAGGTGGTGAAGGGGCAAACGGTAAACTCCACTCGGTGAGAGCGTTCACTGCTCCACCCTCACCTCTTGCTACTAGATAGAGCTTAAGGGTTGGCAAACAGTTGCACCGCATGAAGAGAGAGAAGTGGTGATTGCTGAAGTTGAAACTATCCAAACTTTTCTATGAAATCGTGACATAGCAACTAATCAGGGTCTGCCTGTAGGAAGCTTTTTTAACTTAAAATGGAATACAGAGAAAATAATGTTAACAAAGCTATAAAAAAGGAATGCTCTCAAGAGGTCCTTAGGTGGTTTAAAAAATAGCCGTTTTAGTTTAGTCCTAGAAGCACTGCTCATCCTCACATACCTCCAGCACAGAGCCCTGTCTCTCACTGCCAACTGCCCAGCATCGGTGCTTTCTGCGGGGGTAAATTTACAAGGAAGTCCCGCTAAATCTGACCTAATCAGAGCTGTGTCTGGATGAACTAAAGTGTCATTTTTTTTCAGAACTTTTGGGGCTTTTCTAAAAAAATGTCCGTCTCCCCAAGGCTCTCAAAAGTTGTTCATAAGGAACAATTCAGCAGCAGTTTTTGAAGTGAAGTTTCGCCTGTGGTTTTATTGTGAAATTACCGACAGACAGACAGGTGCAGAAGTGTGACTGCACCTGTTGACTGAATATTTCCTGAGCTTTACACAAAACACCTGAATTCAGTGATTACCTCTAAGTGTTGCTCAACAAGACTTTAGTTCAGAAGCACAATCAGGCTTGTTTTTTATGTTCATACACATATGTATTTATATAAATACATATTCAAAATCAGTGTTGCGAATTTTACTTTTTATTATTCGTTTTGATCATTTGAAGTTATTTTACTGGCAGTTGATATTTTCTGTCTTAAATGGAAGGTTATGTAAACTTTCAAGCAGAGCTGTCTGTCTGTCTTTCCATCCATCCATCCATCCATCCATCCATCCATCCATCCATCCATCCATCCATCCATCCATCCATCCATCCATCCATCCATCCATATGAGGAATTTTGGCTAAGTCATCAACTGGAACAAGGCAGGAGGTCATCCACATCACTGGAACTGTCTCCTGCGAGTAAGGTTGAAGAGGTGCTGTAGAATCCCACATAGCTGCTATCCACAGGCCTTCAGGACATCGGGGCTGACACCATCAGGACCTGGTGACTTATCATGATTCAGTTTCTCCAGTTGCCTGTTTAGTTGACCTCTAGAGACAGTCAGGTGAAAGGAGCAGCACCAGCTTCTTTTTTGGCTGAGAAGAAAACAGGAAGAATCAATGGCAGGAGGAGGGCAGGATGTCTGTTTAACTATGGGCAAGAGAGAAGGATGCTAAGCTTGTTCCTGAATTTAACCAATTGAAGAATGTATTCAGTTCATTGACTCCATCCAGATTTCCATCTGTCTGATCATCCTTCTTCTTGAAGCCTTTAATTGTCCTTATCACTTACCACACATAGTGTCTGTGATATTGTTCTGCTGGAGCTTCCTCTACAGGCTCTTCCTTTATGCCTCCTTGCTTTCTCTTATCTTGAATTTAAGTTGCTTCTGTATACTCCTCATTAATTTGCTGTCTCCTTTCCTAAAGGCTTGTTTTTTCTCGTTGAGCAGTTGCTTCAGATCACTTGTGATCCATGGTTTATTATTTAGAAAGTATTTCACTTTCCTGGTAGGGATGGTGTCATCTACACAGAAGTTTATATAGTCAGTCACACACTCAGTCATCAAATTGATGTCCTTTCCATGTGGCTGGCACAGTGCATCCCAATCTGTTGCCTTAAACCTTGCAGGGCTTTTTCAGCTTTCTGTGACCATCTCATTAGAGTTCAATTTAATAAAGGTTGTGTTTTTGTAAAGAGGCATATAACTCTATATAGAGAAAAACAAGACTGTGATCCGATTTCCCAAGAGGAAGTATTACTTCATGATGGATGCTAATATTAAGTTAATATTTAAAAGTAAAACAGCTGTAGTCTGTAGCTCACATACTATCTTTGTTTCACTCTTCATAATATGAGATAAAAAAGGGCCTTAACTGAAAACCTAGCGACATGGTCAAGTTTCCAATCTTCAAGACATATTTAGTTGAGTCTGGACTATTTTTTTGTGACTTAAGAATCATTTGACATGGAGTCTTAAACTTCCATTGCCATAGATTGCATGGGAGAAGCATGTTGGTATTGTCTAATCAGTCAAATTCCCATCACAGGTGCTCTGTTTACAAGCATGGTAACAGAGGCCTCTACCATGAAGCAGGATTACCAGTTTAGTGTGGTAACTTCAGGCTGAACGCATCTTCCAAGACCGATCATATCCTTTTGATCAGGATGACATTTTTATGAGTGATACCGGTTTTCACGGACAGGGTTGGCATATAAATGCCAGCTCCTGCAACCGTGGGTTGGCTGTGCAATCTGCAAGAGTGGGACCCTCATTGTAACACAGATTGTATGTAACACCATGCAACATTATTGAACAAGCAGCTTCATGTACATCCCCACATTAAGAAAAAAAAAAAAGGCTATAATAGTTACAGTGAAGTGGAGCATTAATCATGTATATCCTTTTCTGCCTGGTAGAGCAGCTTAATTAGAGTGAATCAAATATGCTAGTCATAACAGGAAGTTCAATTTAAGTAGGAAAGTCAGTGAGGTATTTCTGTTTATTTTTTGGAGGGCTAGTAGATTTTTGACATTTTTTCCTGCTGAGCTCTGATTAGGCATAGAAATCAGGATTATTTCATTCATACTAATCACTTCCTGTATTAATATCATGATGTTAGCCTTCATTCTATCCCCAAACTTAAAGCTAGCTATGCTACAGTAGCAGCCATTCAAAATGGCCCTTTCCAGTCAAACGCCAGCCAAATGGCAGCCCACTTCCCTGCAACTCCCAGCAGAATGCCCGCCAACTTCCAGCCACGGGAGTGACACACTCCTTCTAGATGTGCACATTTCCCTAAATTAGAGTGTCTGAGCAGGAGATGGGGCTTCTCTTTAGATCTTAATGTCCACAAATCATGACAGAAAGAATATTTTAGTACAAATATTGATGTTTAAAAAGGAATTGTAGGGGGACCAGCCAGAGGCCCATCAAGGACTATGGGAACATTATGAATGGCTACTACTGTATAAAGATCTATTTCAACTTCTTCCGCTTTCTACTTCTGTCCAGAATCTCGTTATTTTGGTTATGAACCATATCTAATGGCCACAGGTGAGGGTTGGAATGTCAGTGAATCTGGCCTTGTGGATGTGTACCAGTTTATCTGTAGTGTGTTTGGACAGCTCTTTGATCTTGGCCATGTGAGTAGCTGGATTCTAACTAATCGCATGGGGTGGACAGGTGTCTTTATTCAGCTAATGACCTCAAAAAGATATATTTAATTTAATATAACAAATGGAGTGGAGGTGGACATGAATAAATTGAGAGCTGAAGTAAAAGGCAAAGTGTTTTCTTCTGATACACATTTCTTTTTAACAGTCAACAAAAATCTTTTAAATAGTGTTTTGATCTGCCATTTTGAGATTTTTGATTCGGTTTAGTTTTTACTTTGTGTTTTCAGTTAGGTTTGGATTTATTTTATTATGTTTTTACTGTTAAGAATTTTTATATTACCTCTTAGTCTTATTATTCTTGTTTGGTGTTTGTTTAATTATCTCCTATTCAGCAGGCCTTAGTCTTTGCTCTACTTTAATTTTTTTTATTCATTGTTTACAATTATCTCCAGGTTATATAAATTTCCATTGCCCACTAATGTCACTTTCCTTCCCATTAGTTTTCTTCTAGTTACCTCTATTCACACCTGCTCCATATCAGTTCATTAGACTGTTCTTTGTTCTGTTCCCCAGTTAAACACCACCTCTGCAGTTCCTCATTGCTGGTTTCTTGTTGCTTTGTTGTTGCTTGGCTCTCCATGTGTGTTTTCCCCTGTTTTCTCCATGTGTGACATCTCCTGGCCTTTTTTGTTGTCTGTATTTCTTTTTTGGATTTTTGCCTCAGTTGCGTTTAGAACAGGATTAATATCTACAAAACTTGATCTCTGCCTCCTTATCTCTGCAATTGGGTCCTCAACCTAACTCTACCAAACCTTGACAAATGGAGCCAACAATTGTTGAGCTGAAGATTTGGTTTAACACGTTGTTCTACAAAACTTAACACTTCAACTTTACAGTGCAGACCAAGAACATAAGTGTTGTCTACGAAGTGTAACCTCAATGAAAACAGAAACATACAGTCAAGCTAACACGTTTCCTTGCATGCCCAGTTCAAACAACCCCTCGCCCTCCAGCTTAATACTTAAAAAACATATGTTAGATGCTGTGTGCTATGCTGTGAGGCCAAAGGAACTGAGACTCTAGCTTGCTTGCCTTGTCTGCTTATTTTGTGACCACAGCCTACTGGACAGGAGTGACAGATGATCCCCTGGAGCTTGGACTTGGCAGAGGACAGCAAGGGGCGTCAGTGTTGGGGGTTGAGATAGGTGGAGGCAGACAAGGGGTTGCATTCAGTTTTAGGCAATTATAGAGAAAATCCAACTGTGTTTGTCTGTGTTTGGGGGGGCATACTGAGACTTTTCTTTATCCATTATTGCCTTACTTTGCTCCAGGTAGCATTATGTCGACACACTGAAAGTCAAGTGTGTCAACATGTGACAGATATGGTGTATATACAGCGCATTTGAGCATGTGTGTGCAAGTTATCAACGGATGTGTCTGATGTGCTCTAATTGCTGCCCTTTCAGTTACGGTGAAAGATTGCATTAAGATGAAAAACTCTGTGGAGGCAGCTTACACTTTGCCTCTTCGTCAACCAAACTTTAGTTTCCCTTTGGGGAACTTTAGACTTAAGAGAGATCTGATAGCTCACTGCAAGAAGAAATTTTCGTTTTTGCTAGTTAGTTCTAAAATGCTAAGAAGAACTTGATTTATGCCAGCTTTTTTGAAGTTGGTAGGGAGAGTTAAAGAAAACGTTGGGAGGTCTGATTAGGTAATCTTAGTAGTAAAGGGCCATTGTACTTGAAGAGATGTATATGATCACTTGGAAAACCTGAAACTCCCATAAAAAATACTAAGTAAACTTACAGAAAATATAAAAGACATTTTTTTGTTCTACATGCTCTGGGGTCTTATAAAACAAGAACATTTCAGAAATTAGCTATAAGCAGCATTTTGATTAAGTTAGGATTATCTACAGTTTTGTTTAGGACATATACTGTAACTCCATGCAAAGCTCAGACAAAGTGCTATTATCTTATATATTGCTAAGGTAAGGTTAATTATTATCTTGTGTATTGCTAAGGCCAATTCAAAACCTTTGTGTGGCAGCATGAAAACAAACTGACAACAAAAACAATCCACAAACTCAATCACTTCCAATAAGATTGGGATAAATGGCTTTGGAACAGCACAATCACAATGCTATGGAAGACAATATAATTTGAACCTAGTTTCACACTTGAAAATTTTTCATTTTTCCATTCTTTTATATCAAACAGCTTAACACAAAGCATCTTTACTTGATAAAAGATGAAAATGAAAACATTAGCAATTGAGAAATCGGAAGTTGAAAAGAAAAGATTTAATTTCCAGATCTTATGTCAGCACATAGTTCGCACTTAGTTTTGTGTATTATGTTTGTCTCATGGTATCTAGCAGCTATTATCTCAATAGCCCTATAGGTTCTATGGGTACTTAAATTTTCAGTGTGTTTATTTTGTTCAGTATATGTCATACAAAAAAAAAATATTACATTTAATTGACTTAAAGCACCTGGGTGTTAAATTTGATATTGATTTTAAGCTTTTTTTCCCCCCGTAGCTGTACGTTCTAAGCAAACTTAATAACATTTGCTTAATTTATTTGTACTTTTTCTAGATTTTTGACCTCATCTAGATATTTAAACAAGATATTTAAGAACTCCTGATTTACAGAACTCAGTTAGGAATTGTGACTGGACCAATAGAAAATATACTCAAATGGTTTCCTTGATTTTTAAAGTCTTCCACAGAAAAAGTCATCCTGAGAAATACATCAGCATCATATACAGTAGGTTTAAAAATTTACTTCTAGATTAAATAAATCTTTTCTCCTTTGAACAGTTTGCAAGAGATGACCTCTTATCATAATGCAAAACACCATGTTCAACATTTCATTGAGAAATGTAAGCCTAATAAATGTTTCCCAAAACCTTTCCTTATATGTTAAAATGTAAGAAAACTTTGTGTTTTGTTTTAAATGAACAAAAGTTAGAACCAATTTCACATAGAAAAATCTTACCAACAGCCAAACTATAATCTTCTCCAGACACAAGTGTGTATCTGAATCCTTTCCACAGAGGTAAGGCGTTAAAAGACAAATTCCTTCTCCAGACAAAAAATAAAATTTTTTTTCTTTCTCCGTTGAACCAAGATGAATGTGTGCTGTGCAGCAAGGGACCAAAAACATGTGATTTGTTTTCTAACATTGTAATTGTTGATTTGAATAAAAAATGTTTAATTTATATATAAGTTTGTAAAAGTACCTTGTGCTTTTGGTTGCCTGTATTCTTTCTTGGTTGTAGCTTTGTAAAGAAATTAGACTAATAACATCTTTATGTAATTGGATAATCAATCAAACTCAATAATCATGTGGGTTTTACATCCACAATAAAGTCATTTGTTGTTGCACCTTTCCATAATCAACAGAGAGAAGGGTAAAACTTTTTATGATATCTAATTCACAAACCAAACAACCTCGACCCAACCCACCACATACACTCATTCACACCACCAGCATCAGTAATGTGGTTCTGACATTTGACATAAATATGGAGTTTCTCAGGTTTTTTTGTACGTCAGTCTGGTTAAAGCAAGGCATTCCTGCTATTTTCCAACTGCAGTCTTTACATTTTTACAACCAGTAGGATTTAAAACTCACATATAAAACTAAACAGATGCCAAACATTTTTCATTGCTTAAATTACACATGCTCACACTCTCACCCTATGTTGGCCCACAATCCACAAACAGCCCTCACCATTTCTCGGCCTTCAGAAGGTATTTTCTCTTTCTCTCCATGCCTCATCAGGCCCTTTAGCAGAGGGCAGACAGTAGCTAATAATAGGTATTGACTGGTTCAACGTGGGATGAGCAAGGTTCAACCATTGGATCTCCAAATACGCCCGGGGGTCACTCGCACAGCAAACACGTCTCTCCGGACCCGACTGAAAGAGAAGGCATTTTAAACTTTCATGACTTCACTGAAATCGCGGCTGTTTCGCCTTTCAGGCCTCAACTCTTTGTACTCAAAGTGCTCAGCTCGATCAATATCCGAGGAGAGGAGGGAAGAGCAGAGAAGAGGCGAGGATTGAAAAAAGAGAAAAGGAGAGGGGATCAAATCCAGATGTCTTTATTTCACTGGCTAAAACTGGAATGTGCAGCACACATTTCGACCTGTGTTTGAGCGGTCACTGCAGCTGTGAACTGAACCGAACTGTGTGCATGGGCACTAACAAACAGCAGTGGTCATTCGGTCATTCACTGAAGCTGTGAACTGTGTATGCATAACAAGCACACATCAAATTCATTTGGACATAGTAGGCCAGACCACACACATGCCAAATGCAGGAACATAAAATTGTCTCTTTTGGAAAAGGAACTTAAAATGGCATAATTTTTGCGCCACCAACCTGAGCATGTAGTTACACTTAAATATATATGTTTATTTTATTGCATTCAAAAGGTTTTCTTTTTAATCGTATAATTTGGTTCTGTAATCTTAGCATGCAGTATTTGGATCTACTTGTTGTTTTTTTTTTTTTTTTTCATTTATCCCAATGCAGTATTAGCAAGATGTGCTTTGATTGGTTAAAAAAGTTTGTCTGGTGGCCAAGTGAACACAGTTAATCAAGTGGCGAGTACAGTGATGGAGCTGAGTGGACCGAGAGGGAGTTGATCACTCAGCTGAGCAAGAAGAAGGCTGAGAGAATAAAAAGGGACAAGAGTGAGTTTGTCAGAGTTGTGTGGACGCTAGGGGCGTAAATCACACCCATCATGGCGATTCGATTCAGTATCAATTTCCGGAGCCAACGATTTAATTATTTTCGATACTCAAGAATACACCACGATACGACTCCATTTGTTTAATTGGTAAATTTTTTTTTTACTAGATAGGCTAGATAATGTTTCATATTTGAAATAAATCAATGAAGCCTGTAATATCATTATGCATTTTATTTGAGAAACACCAGCAAATAACAGTAGTAAAAAGTTCTGCTCCACCTAGACCTATGAAAGCATGATTCACTGAAAAATAATAATGCCTCTATGTTATAGATTCTGAAAGGCCTTGCATAAAAAATTACTGCAAGCAGAAAGAAGGTAGTGGCTAAAGGAAGCGAGATCGGAGGGCAAAATAGCTTTAGTGCCACCGCAGCACGGGAGTCAGAATTACGTCCAGGAGCAAATGGATAAAAATAGACCAGAGGAAAAAAAAAATATGAGTCACTACTCTTGCGGACGCATCGATGCATCGGATCATCGGCTGTTGGATCTATCCATCGATACAAAACGATTATTATTTACACCTCTAGTGGGCGCCAAACATATATTGGACGAGCAGATCTGAGATTTAAATACTGCACGCCATTTTCACTGCACAGTAAAACTGGTAAGTGTATTCTTAGATTGATGACCAAAAATGCACCATAGGTTTACTCTAAGACTAAGAAAGAAATTGTTAATTATTGTTAACCTAAAGATCAAAATAGGCATAGAAATCTGTTTATCTCAACACAGCAACATTTTTCAACCTTGGTCTTCAAAGCCTTTCATGTTTTAGATGTTTCCCAGCTTTCATACACCCAATGCCAACTGAGGGCAGATTTACTGGCAATACTAAACTGCAATCATTTAAATCAGGTGTAATAAAGCAGGGACACTTTGAGAACATGCAGCACAGTATGTCTTGAGGAAGGGTTTGAAAAAACACTGAAAACATTTAATAGTGCCCCTGGTGAAAAGGTGAAAAGTTTTACTGTATCATATAATAATAACGATTTATATAACAAACTTAATGGAAATTTATAAATAAAGGTCACAGCTACAGCTTAATCATAAGTTTGAATTTGACTTGAAAAAATGTTGTTTATAAATATTTCGTAAATTCTGACAGGTCAAAAGCATAGAAATATTATCTTCTGGTTATGATGACGATGTTGACATGAGACGATTCTGCAACAATAGGATTAGTAGGATAAAGTCACATGAAACTTGTGAGTTCAGGATTTGCCAGATCTATGATAGCTCTGAGAAATGACTTTCCTTTAAGCTTGGACTGGTGAGCACTAAGGAAATTCATATAATTGTGATTCCAGCCAATATTTTGTCTATTCACATGCTTTTGCTCTCTTGACATTTCATCAGTCATTTGTGTGGCCACCTGGGATGACCCTTTATCACATCATTAAATAGGAAGAGCTTCTATCTCCTGCTTGCCTGTTTGAACTCAACACAACAGGCTTGGATTTTTTCAAAATGAGCACTGAACAATGGCACCGGTTCAGCATCTCTTGGTCCACCACTTCCTCCAGGGATGCTCCCAGTTCAGGGAGTCCACGAGCTGCTGCTGAATTATTTTCACTTCCCACGGCTGTCTGACTAGGACCTGAAACTGTCCTCCTATATGGGAGAGGATCACCTGGAGAACCAGAGTAGAGCAGGGAGGCGGTCTGAACCTCAGACAGGAGCAGAAGTCTAAGGCTTAAATTAAAACAACTGTTTTAAAAGCCGACCACAAACCTCAAAAGGGCATACCTTACTACATCCTATGTCATATTTTTTTGTATTTCATTTTTTTGTCCTCTATATATAATGATTGCGGCACTAGTGCTGGCCTAAGTGTCCACCCTGCACTTCTGCTCAGCTCGCCTGCAATCAACCTCAACAGGTTTCGAGTGTTTCCACCTTCTTATAATCCCTGTTCACATTAGCTACCAGTGCCAGATTGTCTTGAACCTATCAGTGAGAACCTTTCAGCCGGTCTATTGCAAGCCTGTCTGCCTGTCTGTTGCGCGACCTGATCTGCTTTCTGTCACCGAGCCTGCCTATCCCTGTTCTGCCTCTGTCTGCCTGCCTTGAAACCTGATCGGATCTGCCTCTGGACTTTGGACCCTGCTTTTCCTGGACCGCCTGTCTGTAAGCCTGACTCCCCTGTCTGTGAGTACTGGATTTTGGCCAACCTTTGTTGATCTCTGAAACCTCTGAAACCTATAAGATTATGAACCTGGACTGGACCTGGACCATCGCTCTTGGATATTCCTGTCTATGCTGCCACTGGATCTGTCTCACTGTTGCTGAACCCGGACCCCTCTGGTCACGTCTCTAAAAAGCCCCACTGGAACCTTCCGCCTCCCTCTCAGCCGCCCCCTGGCCCGTGCCCCAGCAAACTCTGCCTGAGATCGGACCTTTGCTCCTAACGTACTTCTCCGCTTAAAACTGGCACTGCGTGCCCTGATCCTTCTCAGTCAGGTTAGCGAACCGGCTCCTCAGCTATCATTATACCTGCCCGCACTGGTTTCTTACCTGTGTCTGTGCCTCAAGAGGTTCCAGTCCTAAAACAAGCGGTGTGTCCTGCGCATTAAGCACTTCCCCTGTTTATTTTCAATAAAGCTTGTAAAAAGTCACTCACCTGTCTTGTTTGAATCTTGGGTCCCATTTTCGTACATTATACTATATTGATTATAAAAAGTCTCCACAACGTACAGCCTGGGAGACCAGTCAGAAGTGTGTTACAATAGTCAAGAGAGGAGATAACCATAGACTGCACCAGGAGCAGGGTAGCATGTTGGGTTAGGTATGGCCTGATTTGCCTTATGTTTAATAATGTGAGAGCAACAAGATCGAGAGATGGAGGTACTATGATCTTTAAAGGCTGGTCATCAATCATGATACATCATAGTTTCTTGCTACCTTTGATGGAGTCAGAGATAGGGATCCAGTCTGGATTTGAATATTTTTGTGTATGGATGCTTTGGCTGGGAAAACAACCAGTTGATTGATGCAACGCCATTTACCATAAAAGTTCTGATTTTTTTTAAATCCATCGAACTTTCACAAACTCTCACTTTATGCTCTTCGCCACGTGTTTAGGTAAATCAACAAGCACTCAAACAAAAGAGAAATTTGATGAACAAGGGGAGCTGCTGTGATCGGACCCTTGGAGTGATGGATATGAAGAATAACTTCTGCTTTATCAGTGCAAAGTTGTTTCTGTTCCTACATTTCTTTTTTAAGTTTTGTCCCTATTTGATGATCCAACATGGCCCCGAAAAGCCCTGTTAGGTTTCCAATATAAAATAAATGGTAGGAAGTTTAAAGAAAATCACAGACAGATGTACACAATGGCACATGGAGCTGAAAGCATGTAAATGCATACGGGATGCCTTCAGGTATGGGGTTGTTTCTCCATAATGTGACTGCAGTTGCTGCAGAGAGAGATCTCAATACCCAGTGTATGGACACACAGGGGAAAGTGTGTGTAAAGGGCACTGCAGATGTGCCCTCTACACATTTACAGAGGAAGGAAATTATGAAGGAAAATAATACTTCACATTGAAAATAATACTTCACAAACACAGAGTTTAGATCACAAGAAATTATATCATGTAAGCTTCAGGTTGAGACTGCAGCCATACAAATACACCCTCATGTGACATGTCTGTAACACAGTGCTATTTCTTTTTTTATTACATATTTTCTTGACACCATTTTTCAAATGAACAGATTCATTATTTCCTGGGAGTCATAAACTTGAAATATGCTGGAGTTAATCTGGGTTAGCTGTATTTCAAGAAATTCAGTTCTAGATTAGAGCAAAATTCTGTGTGATTGGGTCAAAAGGGTCCTGCTATAATAATCCCAGTAAAGTGGATTGTTGATTCCTCGCTATAAGCCCTGACCGCTCATCTTTTTAGATGGGGGATTGTTGTAAGCCACAGAAGATAACTTAAGCAAAAGTGATATAAAATGTCTATTAATTTACATTTTAAACATCATTATATATGTTATTATATATATATATATATATATATATATA
>NW_015150493.1:1105688-1109410 GCF_000732505.1 Cyprinodon variegatus
ATATATATATATATATATATATATATATATATATATATATATATATATATATATATACCGGTATATATAATGGTCAAGTCAAACAATCAAACCCATCTGCAAACTTTATTGATAAAACAAATATCTCTAGTTTTAAAAAAGCATATGATACTGTGCGTGTCAGATGAGTTTTTGTCTGGTCACTGATCAGCTCTGCAGAGCTGCATTTAAAAAAAAAATATTGCTATGAATTGTCCTATTCAGTGTTGAAACACTGGGATCAAAAAAGTTGTTTAAAGGTTTCAGGATCCTGAAAATTTTAACACACATTAATACTTCAACTTAGGTGAAGTCTGTTCAGCAAGGTTTCTTTGCTTTATCAGCAACAACAGCATGATGTATAAAGGATGTTGCTAGGGGCAAAAATGGTATAAAAGCCCCCACCTTTTTTTACAAGCTCCTCAAGGCCCTCTTTGAAGTGAAGCAGCTTTTTTCTCTGTTACATTGGAATTATGGCTCTCATTTTATTAATTAGAAATGTGCTTGTCTGTGCTTACATATAGACTTACTCAGGTGGCCATGTCATTTTTATTATTCTGCAGTATATTTAACTTAGAAGATAATGGAAATATTTCAAAAAATGACTCCTTATAACAAACATTTAATAAATAAAGCTTAAAATATTTGCATATTGGATATTATTGTCTCAGTTTTTAGATTTTAACTAAAGAGTTTAATAAAGTGTTCTAGAGATACACTCTTGACTGACATGAGCCCTGTTTTAGTTTTTGTCAGTAGTTTCACACTTAACCATTTTTG
The DNA here is from genome assembly GCF_000732505.1 of Cyprinodon variegatus. Taxonomy (NCBI): domain Eukaryota; kingdom Metazoa; phylum Chordata; class Actinopteri; order Cyprinodontiformes; family Cyprinodontidae; genus Cyprinodon; species Cyprinodon variegatus. The sequence continues at coordinate 1,106,487 of NW_015150493.1, forward strand.
GTTCATTAAATAAAATGATTGAATGAACTATTTTCACAATGAAATGATGAAAATAGTTGTCTAAAACTCTAGTGTTTGACGGCCAGTGTCCTGAAACTTTTAAATAAGTCTCTTCTTCATCACCCCTGATTCCAATGTAAGCTCATCAGCTGAGCTTGACTGCATTTTGGTAAGGTACTTTAATTAACTGATTCAGGTATGTAGGTTAAGGGAGAAATCTAATAGTTGCAGCACATCAGCCCTTGGGTATTTCAGCTTTAGGTTTAAGGTTATCTGGTTGAGTGAACAGAATGAAGGAAATTTAGGCAGGGCTTTTACTTTCTGAAGGCCGTCGTCCCACCACTGCAACTTACATGTGATTTGATTATGCTGAAAAATTTTGCATTCGACAAAATGCTGAAAAATCACGGTCGTGCAATGGATTGACAGTCTTCAGAGTCTACCCTTCCTCCTGCCAAACGGCTACCAGAGCAATGGCGTCCCTGCAACCCTACTTAGAAAAGCAGGTGTAGTAAACGGTTGGTTGAGGGAAATTGTGGTTGTATTCTATTTTCTTAGGCGAATGCCATACAGAGGGGACTGTTGCTTTAATCTCTGGCCCTGCTGACAAGGGACAACATTCTTTCAAACTTTGTTCCAAAGTTAAGTATAGCCTGCTTTGTTAAGAGACCACAAGAGATAGAACAAGGAAATAAAACAGAATACAAAGTGCCACTCAGCCATCCCCCGACCCTTGGACACACCTAAACTTCTCTTGAAATTCTTATATGAATGGATGCTGTTGTGAATTTAATTTGTACTTGTGCAAAGTTTACTGCTTGACTATTATTGCAAAAATCCCTCTTTCATTTGTTCTCCTAACACACACAACCACTTGGACCTGACAGGCCAAAAGGTATTTGATTAAATATTAAATAACATAAATGCAGGTATGTGCATTAACACTGGGATTGGATGGACAAGCAGTTGGGCAATGGATGAATAGATGAATTGATGGATGGACCTTTTCAGACTGTGTAGGAGTCAATGTTGGGCCTGTTTGATCAACAGCAAATTGAACAAAATATATTGTAATTTTACATCATAAAAGGTAACTACTTTGTCTATCAACTAGGCACATTGTGAAGCAGAAAAATTACAAACTGTTACTTTTTTGGGGGAGAAGTAACTAGTAATTAAAACTTGTTCCTTTTTTGGTAACATTCCAAACTGGAAGGAACCTAGTGTGTAATTTTCAAACCTCTTTAGGTTTCCCTTTGCATTGAAAAGTTAACAACACCAAAGCAAACAAGCAACCCTCTGCATGGCTGAAAAAATACAATCCCAGCTGGTGGAAAATCTGACAGATTTGAAAATCTACAAGACTAATTTATAAACATGGTTCAAGGTTCTGTCTGCTGCTACAACTAAATCATAGTCGTAATTTTTCTTTTTTAATGAGAGGACATATCTCGAAGGTATTGACTGGGGCGCTGAGTCTAAATTTATGTTATCAGTTGAGACATTCTTATCAAAATCCTAAATTTCCAGCTATAAGATGAAAGAATTAGCCATCTTCATATTCAGTTTTCCTCTGCCCGGTTCTTGCCCCTAACCACTAACCGGCTCCAGATACGCTTTCTTTCACTCTCAGGCATGCATATACACACACAGCGTGGGCGCTGACAGTCACTTGAACTGTTGACAATAAGTTGATGGGCTAAAGCCTCCAGTAAACATCTCTGGTGCCACTTCTTCCCAGATGGGGCTACTTGGAAAGCACACACACACACATGCACAAACTTTCCAGGCCTGAGTTTCATTAGTCAGAGTGTTTATGTCTACATTCATGTGGCCTGCTAGAGAAACCTCACTGCTTCACTGCCCTCCTGGGCTGCCTCTGCTAGAGAAGAAATTAAAGACACACACAGAGTGACCACACTCACTGCCTGTGTTTCATGTAAGGACAGCTTGCATGTGAGTGTGTGTGTGTTCTGAGTGGCCCCAGTCACCTTTGATGTTAAAACACACAGTACATGCTGTTCTCGTTTGTGATCCCACCCTTCTTGCAGCTTTGACACTGTCGTCCAGCCGCCCCAGGGCAGATGGCACTGGGATCTGTTTGAATGTATGTGTGTTTTTGTAGGTGTGCACTCATTGTAGCATGTGCATTTCAGCAACGCGAGGAAATGTTGACCCACAGGTCAGCGGACTGAGACAGGCTTAATTTTTAGCAATTAATCTCCTTCCGACAGGAGAGGTTGGATGGCTATAAAAAACCTTGCAATGCCATGTCACAAATACACACTACCAAAGGGTCTGATGATGACAGGCATCAGACCTGGGTTTGAATTAGAGTGGGTGTGTGTCTGTGTGCTTGTGTGTTAATCTGAGATGTGAATATGAGGGGATTAGATGGACCTAGGGATTAAAATCTGGCCTTTACCTCAGAGGATCCGTTCCAACAGGGACATCCTGATGGATGCAAAGCCACTCATACTCATACACATCCAAATGTATCACTCAAGAGCACCGTTAAAAAAAAAGAAAAAAATATAGATTGAATCACAAAATGAGAATCTAGGTAAAAGATATAAGACATATTTCTTGCAAAGCAGAGAATTTTGAAAATGGTGGAAACAAAGGAATGTGACAAAACTGTGGCTTTTAAAAGTTACTGAGGTTATGGTGGTTTTTCACGTTGTAAATTGAGTCCTTAGTCCTGTTCTTTGTGCTTTCATAAGGAAAAAAATACATATGTAAGCCTGAATTATTGTATTTAAAACGTATAATTAACATCGTAATTAACATATTTCTTTGTATCTGTAATAAAGTTACTAAAATAAATAAACATTTCAATATTTTCAAATTAAAGAGATAGATAGATAGATAGATAGATAGATATATAGATAGATAGATAGATAGATAGATAGATAGATAGATAG
>NW_015150493.1:1109505-1150686 GCF_000732505.1 Cyprinodon variegatus
AATTCTGGGAAAGATATTTAACAATTGCATACTAATATGTCATTTTTCTTTGGGAGGTATGCGTGTTGCGTGTGTATTTGTGTGTGTGTCCACTTCATCTTGTGCTCAGCTACATGAGGAGACAGGGAGCATGTTGGAACTGACAAGGCCTGTAGGGTCAACATCAAGCCAAATCAACTGCACTTGGGATCAACCACTGCTCCAGCTCTGTCAAATTAGGGCATTACGCCAAAACACACACATAAACACACACACGCACAAACAGCTGTCAGGCACACACTCGTGACTGCCCACTGCCCCGGAAACATCAGAGCACATCTCTGCCCTGAGGTGAGAGTTGAAATGTGTGTGTAGGTGTGTGCGTATGTTTTTGTGGGCAGTCACAGGGTCTGTGTGGTGAATACTGGCACACTGAGGCAAAGAGATTTGTATTGGTTTGTGCTTACTTGTTTAAGGACACATTTTGTTGCTCTTCATAATGTTTAGACCAAACGTGTGTAAGAGGCTCTTATGTTCATGTGTATGTGTATAATACAAATATTGCTCAGGTGTGTGTTGTTTCCACATGTGACCTTATCAGTGTATATGTGCATACTGCATGATTTTGTATAAGCTTCTTGAATACTTGTGTGTGTTATGCCCCAAGGGTGTCATCAGCAGGGCAGTAATTGGGCATCTGTGCATAGTCCAGTGGAAGTCAGCCGGTTAACTGGGCCAACTCTCTCCTATCCTTTGCCAGCTGTGCCACTGGATGCCCACTCTGCAATTTATAAGCATCATCATTATTTCAGCTTTACACACTCTATCCAGACTGGCCATCATGATTGCTTCTTCTACATTTCCTATTCTTCTTTGAAACACAGGGAATGTTGACATTCAGGGGATGTTCTCATAACTTTAGTAAAGAAAAAATGAAGTCCTATGTTGTCAAAGTGTCAATCAAAGTTACAAAAAGCTTCTCAATGGAAGGGTGAGAAAATCACAGAGGATCACAGAGATGAATGGTGAAACTCATATGACCGTTTTGCTTTCTAAGATAAAAATGCAAACTATTAATAGCATTCTTAAATACTTTTTAAAATTTTTTATAACATCTAAAAAATTGGTTAAATACTTTTTTGCAGCAAAAATAAAGCTTTATTTCTTAACAATTAAAAATCTATACATTAGGGTACATCACACTTGTGTCAAAGATTTGTAGAGCTACCAGCTGTAGCGAAAACAAATTCTACTCTTTTGGTTTGTGTATTAGCTGCCGATGGTAATGCGAAATATTTTTATAAATTGTTCCTTGTTCAGCAAGCCGTCGGGTTACATGGATGCCATCTGTCAACTTTAATTGTTAATAGTCATGTAGACTAAAGTTTGAACATTGCATGTCCTAATGTACAGTATGAATTTACTGTGAACCAAACACTCTGTTGTAGATCCTGTTGCATGCCCCCCTAGGTTGGTCTAGACATGTTTTAACACAGTATATAACTATATTCATCTTCAAACCAACACTGACCAGGTTTCTTTTTTTTCTGGAAAAAAAAAAAAAACTTCCAATAGCATGATACTACCACTTGTGTCACTTGCTGTTGGGATGATATGTTAAAGGTGATTTTAGTGTTTCTACATTCATAACTTTTTGATTGCAGGACAATTTAGTTTTGTCCTCATCTGAACAGGGCAACATCCTCTCTCTTTATATTTTTCCATTCTACTGCAGCCCTCAAAACCTGTGCATATGTGTTTGTCACTGTTGTCCGGCAGTGAGCCCCCTATGACAGATCAGGGCATTCAGGCCAGTGACATTCCTCTAGAGCCCCAGATGCATCATAGGCCAGCGGTGTGAAAAATGCTGGTCGGCCTGATCCACTCAGCCGCAGATGAATGGAGCGCTCAGTGCACTCACCCGTAGATGAATGGAGTGATCTGTCTTGTCAGTGGAGGTCGACCGAGAGGTTACAGTATCCTTAGTATACCTGTGTGTGTGGGTGTGTGTGTGTGAGTGAGTGTGTGTGTGTGTGTGTGTGTGATGCTCCATTTGCTGACTCTGGTAACAAGCCTGCATGTACATCAATTGGGGACACACAACAAGAAGCAAACATACACAGAAATGTATTTCTCTTGTTTGTGTTCTGCTTGTTCTCTCTTGTTTAGCTATGACACAACAACAAACCAAACTCTCAGATAATGTCAGCACCACCTCCCACACCACACATGATTACATCTGAATTACATTTGTTAAAGGTTTATATCTAAAACACAATCTATTTCCATATTTCTCAAACTATAGTGCAATTACTTGTGGTGCTTGGGTGAGCAGAAGTGGTATTTGCTGAAGACAGATAAGTCTAAACTTATTCAAACCACAGGCAGATGTAAACTAGACCCCTCCGAAAAATATATCTGAGAGGAAGGACAGATATTTTTCGAATTATCGTAGAATTAGATTTTAGAATTAGAAATAATGTATGAAAATCTACAGAGTTTGCAGCAATCAAACATTTATTGTAATACAAAACAATTTTTCCATCCTTGATTTGGTTTTAATGACGAGCTCTAATTCTTAAAAGTTAAAAGACTTTCATTATAACCGTAACTGATATGAATATTTTATTTTGATGTTTTGTTTAGTTTTATCTTTTATTTCTACATGTTTGTAAAGCGCTTTGTGACAATGTCTGTGAAAGGTGCTATTTAAATAAACCTTTACTTACTTACTTACTTTACTTACATAATTCTCTCCACGGAATGACTTTCAGATTAAAGTTGGGCTAATCCCATCAAAAAGTAACTACTACCAACAAATTGATAGGTTAAATCAAATTTTTGCTTTAAACCTAAATCTACTGCCAGGTTTCTCACCAGAAAACTTTGCATCAAATAATTTTCAATGTCTATTTAATTTGTTTGTATGCCCAATTTAGGTTTGTTATTTCTCAAACAAACAGACGATTTAATACGGTATCATCAACCCAAAATTACTCTTACTAACTCCTTCCTTTAGAAAAGATTCATCTGAAATAAATAATTACTTTGTAATATAACCACTTAAGGGCATGTAGTTATTATAAATGGCATCTGTATGAATATTTTGTAATTTAGATAAACAGCATCTTAAAATGTCCACATATGCAAGTAATCATAAAACGGTCGTAACTGATCTTTCAAATACAAACACTTTTGCAGCCTTACCTGAGATGGAAGCAGTTCATAATAGACAAACTGGATAAAATGTTGAATATACCCCCGACCACCCCCCAAAAAAAAATTTAGGATGCAGTTGAATATAAATTATCTTATTGCATACATCATCGAAATCTGTGTTGCTTATAAGAGTATAAATGACAATAAAAATACAGAGTCTATGAAACAGTGCCTCATTGATCCCCAGTTTGTGTCACATGATTGCAGACACTAACAGGCTCACATCCAGCTGAAACGGCAGCCCATCTCCTCAGCCATCAGCCCAGAGCTCAACACCCCAGGCTGTGGCTCTGACACGTCTATATGTTTTTTCTCCTGACCTTTTGTCGTCCTTTCTGCACAGCCCATAAAGCATAAGCTGATATATGAAGGCAATTTTTTGCTGTGCCACTTGTATCTGAGTGATTGCGTATGCTTTACATTTGGGGGTGTCAGCCACCTTGCACCCACACCTTTCAGATCTCTCTATTTCAAAAACGAACAATATTGGGATGGGTTGGTGGGAAAAAAAAGGAGGTCCAGAAGGGATGAAAGGATCAGTGAATGTGCTACCAAATACACATATCTATCTTGTCCTTTGGCACAGACTGGGTTGTTTGATAGCCTTAAACTCAACCAAGCAACAACAGAAGAACCCTTATACAAGGAAAAGGGAAGGAAAAACTTCCATAAAAATGGTCAATGGCCTGTACTTTTATAGCACTTAAGTAGGGCTGAGGACTTCAAAGCACAACAAACTATATTCAGTCATTCTCATGTGGCAAGCTGCATTGTAGCCTCTGTTGGCCGAGGGCAGACTGATTAGATTACATGAGCTTTATTGATCTCACAGTGGAGAAATTCACTAAAGTAACAAAAAAGTAACAATGGCATATGCAAGCAACATTCAACCCCTCTACCAAGAGTGCACCGAGTAACACTCTTGTCCTAGGACACATTTATTAAGACAGATGGAGCGGGCCCTCAAACCAAGAACACACTGGTTACAGGACAAGTCACTACCTCCAGAGCTACCATCATAATAATAATAATCATAATAATTGAACTTAATTGATCTCACACTGGAAAAAATTAACCCTTTGCATTTAACCCATCCCCTTGGGGAGTATTGGACTGCCATTGTGCGGTACCTGGGGAACAGTGTGCGTTGAGTGCTGGAGTCTGCTTTTCCCTCTAGGTTGAGCCAGGAGGCTGCAGTCAGCTTGAAAGGTCAGTTTCTGCGCACCTGCATGTATTCCGCCTCATCTTCTACAGTATAAGAGGAGCGGTCAGCCGGATCTCCAGTGCTTGAGTGTTTACAACTACTGGTACTCAAAGCACCCCCTTCAAGCTAAAGATCTCCTGAGATTCTTTAAACCTGAACCGGTCCTCTATGTGTTCTTTGCAGGTTACCTCTCTTGCTTTTGAGAGAAGCTTCCTCCTGGGAACTCACTTCCTGAACCGAACCCTAAAAAAACCTCAATTGAAGAAACTTCTAGAAAAACCTCCCTATCTGGCAAGGTACCGAGTCTCTCTCTCTGCCAACAACCTGGAAAGACTTTCTCGCCCTCCAACGACTCACCAACCTGTGATCACTGAGAAAACCTCCAGCTTCCCAACTCCAGTCCTCCCTGGCAGAAGCACCCCGCTTGTTCAGTAAACTCCTGTCTGAATTTGGTTCCCAGTTTTAGTCTAAACCATCCACTAACCTCTCCCCTTCTCTGCCTTCAGTGCAAGGATGATCCAGCTCCAGTGGCTCCTCCATAACCATATTCATTCCTTCTCTGTTTTTTTTCTATCAGTTTCAAAGGGAAAATAAAACCTTTTGATCTGAATTCATCCTTTTCCTTGTGTGTTCTCTGCATGTGTGTTTAACACCTTGCTTCAAACATGACAGTGTGGGATTAAGGGTCTTGCTCATCTTGAGACTGCTGGGGAGCTAGAGGTGAATGGGCACTGGAGTGAGAACCAACTATTTCAAATGGACCAATCAACCTGAGCGAGAGCTTGCAGTTAGAAGACTTATGCTCAATATGACACATGGAAAGCCAAACCTTTTAATTCCTTCCATATTTACTTCCATGTGATAAGCTTGGGAGATATTATCTATTATGGTAAGAATGGTTGCGAGACCCTTGAATGGAGGTAAACAATTGATAAGATCCATTGCAATTTGCAACCAGGGACATTTAGGGATGGACTTGTGTTGTAGAAGGGTGGTCACTGTTAACAGTTGTTTTGCTGAGGAAAGTTGCTGAGAGCAGAAGACACATAGACAGAGTTTTTCAACCTTTGTGGAGATTTGGGACAGAAGAGCTGGGGCAAAAACCTCATGGATGATTTTTTTTCATGTGTTCTTGTTTGATAGACTTAGACAGTCTTTATTCACTTTGGGCTGGCTGGCTGCTGGCGGAGCCCGCGGACTCGTCCCCGCGGCTCCCCAGGGCGCTGGCATTGCGGTGGCTGGGGGACTTCCTCTGGGCTGTCTCTCCTCCTACCTTGGTGTGGATCTGATTCCCTGGGCTGGCCTCTCCTTGGTGCCGTCGCTCTTGGGGTCCCTTTGGGCGTCTGGGCTTTGGGTCTCCCGGCGGAGGACTCAGTGCTCTGGGGGGGGCGCCTCTTTGGCTCTCCACAACCACTATTGAGCATGTTTTCTATGGATAAACTTTATATGCACAATTGCACTGTCAAAAACAACTTCAGGTGCTTGGTTCCATGTTCTCAGAGACTCACTTCCATACAGAAAGCCCACACTCTTATCTTCAGGTAACACACAGTACATGTCACATTAAATAATACTACTTCAGCGATATTTTCAAGGTGTTACCTTATTGTATGTCTCGACCATGTCTTTTGGTTGTGCTGTTCTTTTTACATTTCATTGCAGGTGATGAAGCAAACTGAAAATGTCTTATCATTATCTCCTTTCTATCTCCTCTTTCTTACATCTTTTCTCTTTTTTTCTTCTTCCGTTTTTCCTCTTCTGTTCTATTTTAATTGCAGTCTCCATATAATCTGTAAAACTCCCTGCATAATTATAATAAAGCATTTTATATGCATGAAACAAGAGAAACAATAGGGCAATAGCCCCATTGCTCCACTTGTGAAAGTAAAATCTGGGCTCTATTTGGCATCACGACAATTATTCTTATTGCTACATTGCCAGACAGGACACTGTTAAAAAAAGTAAATAAAAAAAGACAGACTTTATTGTCATTTTGTACATACAGAGTGTATATAAAAAGAAATTTCATTCAGTAGAGCTCTCAAGACATTTCCATTTCCACAAGTGCAGCAGTGATAAAATGTAAGCAGCAGTGATCAAATGTAAACATGGTGATCAAATGTAAACATAAGACTGGTATGTGATTTACAGTTTCCAACATTCAGCGCTTTTTGTTTTGTTTTTTTGATGAGGATGGATGCCTGAGGCAACTTCTCTTTAAGATTGTGGAAAGCTCTTTCTGCTTTGAGTGGTGAGGAAAACAATTTTTTTGTTAAGGTGAGGTTAATTGTGAAGAATTACTCCACATTCACCAAGTTTCCCAGAACATGGCTCAGCTGTGGGTGCAACAGCATGTCTTAGATAAGATGGATCTACTGGAGGATCTTACTGATCAGTTTCTGAAAGAGTCCTGTTAGGGGATTAAATCCACTGGTTTGAATAATCCTGTTCACAGAGGGATTAAAGCAACTGGCCATGACCATAAAGTGTTTGATCAGAACCAGGGCCCTGGGGTGTTTCTGTTGGATCAGACTAGATATATGATCATTCAATGTTGGGAGGTAATTTCTTGGCTCACATGCAGAGTCACTATGAGACAAATGGTAAGTGAACAAAGGTTTATTTACAATCTCTTGAATAGAAAAATATGCATTAGATGAGCCGTTCCACACGGGCCTCAATTCGGGTTTATCTCGAAATGGGCAAGTGACATGGGGTCAAAGGGAGGCTATAGGTGAATAAATGGAGCGTGGCAGGGCTTGGTGTGAGTCCAGAAAGATTTAAGTTCAGCAGTGATCTGTTACTTGAGAGCCTTCAGCCAGCTGTGAGTCTGATAACACACAAGCTTCAAAAAGTGACAAGTGGAAATACATCCTAAGATGAATTGTTATCCAAATCAAGAGCGGTAAACCATTAGGGTTAATCATCCACCTAAGAGAGAATACTCTGCTGCTCCTTATATTTACTTTATTTATTTATTTCATTTTGATAAGGTGCTTATCATTGAGTTTGGTAGCAGTATAGCACTGAAAGGGCTCTTAACAAAGATCCTCTCTGAAACATATCTCCCACCCAGTCAAAGACACTTACCCAAGAATCCTAAGAGATGGTGTTACCTAAAGGTAAATAGTGAGATCATCTTCCTTTTATTTGTGTTAATAATCTTGAAATTGGTCTAGATCCTGTTATGGCTCAATTTTATAAAGATTTAACAATAATTTATTCTGCTGTGTTATCTTTTTTTTTTTCAATCTTTGTTTAACCTTCAGCAAGGTTTTTTGAGCAACAAAAAATCAATACCTAATGATAAAGCATAGACCAAAGCTTAGTTTATATTTTCCATTTAAGTAATTTCTTTTTTTTCCCTTTTCAAAGCCTATGCTATGAAATGTACACACATGCCCATTTCTTCTTATACTGTTCTTTGCTTTGTTACAGGTAAAAGCAGGCCTCTGTATTGTATTGAGTAGTAGTTAGTTGGACATCATTGATATGAAAGCAAAAAGTGTTATTTTAGTTTTCTTTGTTCAATCAATAATGGGACTGGTATCACTTTATACCAGCAACCTGCTAAAATACATTTTTGGTGTTTAATATACAGCCTTAAAGTAAAATATATTAACAAGGAAACAAAAAGACATTTGAATTGAGAAAGCTTCCTGGAGAGGTGGCGAAACATCTACAAACTTTGGAAACCAAGTCCAGTGGATTTTCTGTACTTTTACGGAAAGAAACAAAAAGAGAAAGCAACTCAGCATAGAACTAAATTGGAAAGTTACTGACCACCAGCAAGCAGGACAATGTCCAGTGGGTTTTAAATTGTGGCAATGTCACATGTGAAAGATAGTGAGAGATGCAAACACCTGCTTTAGGTTGCTTCTGATTGGTTTACATTGCATGGTGTAAGTCAATTAGAGTTGGGCTATATGAACTATGGCAAGCGACCATTAGTATTGAATGAGTATTGAATGGGGTGAAAACTATGGCTCAGATTGCATGACTGTCACACTCAAGGCATGAAGCCTGGCTGCCCTGAGGTTGGGATGTTTGATTCGCAATAGCATTTTCTCTTTTTCTATTAATTTAAGAGGCATATGTGTGGGTTTGCATTGGGGTCATGATAGGAGGTATTTGCTTAAAACTGAAAATAACAATATAAATAAAACATTTTTTATTGTTTTTAGTTTTTTGTCCTATTTTATTTTGCATTTACCTTTTAACTTTAATGATTTACACTTTTCACTTATCTTTGTAAATGACCGACACATGGATCTGTTATGGTTTGCCCCTTTTGAACTTTGAGTTTTGAGTTAGCTAAGTCATTACCTTTTTTTATCCTTGCCCTATTTTTCATTTTGTGTTATAATTAAGCAGTCTTGAGTTACTCTCTGATGCCACCTTGTACCTGTCTCCTTACCCCTAGCTCCCTTCTAGTCACTTCTAATGACCTGCTCCATATTAGCTGATTACCCCAGTCTTGGTTCTGTTACCCATATATACTCTCCTTGCGCAGTTCTTCAGGTACTGGTTCCTTGTTGTAACCTGGATCCCCATGTGTGTTTTCTCCTGATATCCTCCTGGTTTTTTGGCTTGATTCTTGGAATTTGTTTTTGTTATCTTTTTGATTTAATTACACCTGCAAAAACTCACCTGACAGAACCAACAACTTGAACAAACAAATTCTAAAACAAGGTTTCTGAAAGTTAACTGGTTTTGTTAATTTAAATAATGCATCTGAAATAGCAAATAAATAAATAAATATAAACCCACAATAAAAAACCTACCGTTCACTTGATTTGCATTTGTATTATAAGTTCATAAAACATTGTGATTGTTTTCCTTCTGGCATGATGCCTTTGTTTCTAATATCTTCCAGGATCAAAGGCTTTCTGTTAGCTTTTAATTATCATTATTATTTTCTCCTTAAAGCGTTTTTGCCTCCCTGGACTACAACTGTAAATTTTTACCCTATTGCCAAATTTGTAGAGAAGGGAATTGGCTATTTCAAGACTTATTTGACATCAAACAGGGGGAAGTTCCACTGAGGGCACAGATAAAAGAGGTGGCCCACCCTGACCAGCAGCTACTTAAAATATGAAATAGATGTGTTTTCATTTTACACATCAAAGCATCAGTAATGCAACTGAGGCAGAAGAGAAAACTTTAATAATTTCAAGAGTAAAACAGTAGCATTGCTGATGTAGAGTATTCACACCCTTAATTTTTCTTAATGTTGTTGGAATGAAGGGCACATTGTAAAACTGGTTTGAGAATAGCCATCTCAAAAAAATATATCATAAATTTGCCTGTTCTGACAGGGTTAAAACATACCTTTAGACTTTTAACTTTAAAAGCGTAAACATTTAAGGAGGTATGGATATCTTGAGCAATATACTCTGCTAAGATTGCCTTTTAAGATGAGACAAAAATAATATTTTTGTCCCCTCTGTCTCAGCTAAGAAGAAGTTACAAGACATAATTTTGTTGTAATGTCATATACCTCTAAAATAAAAAATAAAAAACTGTTCTATTATCACCTGTAATTAGCGCAGCGCAATTCATACAGGTAGTGATGCTAATGGCCTTAAATCGGGCTGCAATAAAGCTCTTAATCTTACCGCCAGAACAAAAACGGAGTCACAAGACAGCCAGTGGGTGGCTGGAACAGAAACTTCGAATGGTACGTTCAGACCTCAGGCACTGAAAGCAGCAAACAACGGTGCTCTGTCCCTGGAAATCCCGTTCAACTGCAGCCTCTGGCCTAGTCACCTCTTCAGGGTTTTCCACTGCTGTTCGTGGCGGCTGGACTTCGTTTTTCACATATTTAATCCAAACTTTAGGCGCCAGATTAATAAAATCAAACTTATTTGCCAGTAGGTTTCGACATATTAAGTTAATTTACGTGTTAATAAACTGTTAATCAGAGGAGTGATCGTAGCGTTCTGCATCAGCAGTCCTGTGTTGTTTCCCTGACAGCTCACAAATCAATGTCTGATTGGTTGATGTGGTGCGTCGAGCAGCAAAAGTAAAACTTTTCAAGCCCCATCAGCTGCTGCTTTTGCAGTGCATCCTGCGCGTCAGATGCTCAGAACCTCATGAGGAGCTGCTTCAGCTGCTCAGACGTGGTGCTCCTGCTGCTCAAAACGTGCTGCAGGACCTTTTGATGCACCTTGATGCGCGTCAATCATTGACTTTGTAAACTAGCTTCTTCTGGTGGTCTGAACGTAGCATAAGTGTGGTTTAACAAAAAGCCACTAAGAAGTGATGACAGAGCACCCACATAAAAACTTAGATTACCATCTCAGAAGAGGACATATTAAGATAAAAATGTTACTTAGTGCTGATTTAAAAGACTCTGAGCACTGTCTGACCAATCTCATCCAAATCCAAATAATAAGGGAAAAAAAGGAAAATGTCTAAGCCTTTATTTAGGACTATTAGCAAATTAACTACTAGTTAAAGCAAATGTTACAGACCTGTACAGATTAGAGTGTCCGTGTTTGAAGATGAACAATGAAAACTATCTCAAAGATTAAAAAAAAAATGTGTTGTCCATTTAAAAAAATGAACATCAATTAAATCAAACGTTCAACTTATTCACTTATCCTAATGAGTATAAATGATTTCTTTACCAAGTTCAATATTTTTACCCAGTGCCAGGAACTTCAGAATCTCCAATATGCTGTGGGAATATAAAATCCCTGTTGTCACACAGACAGACAGGATACTGTTGATGTCTTAATGAAAACTTTATTAATATGTAAGGTAATTACTCTGTCCTTAATGATGCACTCAGTGTAATTTAAATAATCAAAGTGCTCAAGTTTTGATGAGTTTATACCAAAATAAGTCCATCATCTACATCTATCATCGTCAATGATGGATAATGTATATTCTGGGGAGGAGTAGAGTGACTGTGTGTGTTTGGGGTGTGTGTGTGTGTGTGTGTGTGTGTGTGTGTGTGTGTGTGTGTGTGTGTGTGTGTGTGTGTGTGTGTGTGCGAGGGATGGGGTAATGAAAGAGGAAAAAAGAGTCGGTGTGCATTTATGGAAAAAGTGTTCTCAAGGAAGGAGCAGCAAAACATTAAATATAAAAGTTTTTTGTGAACTGATTTTTTATAGAACACTATCTACAAGAAAGAATTTGTAGAAATCTACATATTTATGATATTAGTGTCTTACTTTGTTGTTAAAAAAAACTTTGACAACCTTCTATGGGTTAGGGTTACACAATGCTTTATTTGTTTTGTCCTAAGAGGTAATGTAGCCCCATGACTGCATTTGATTTCGTTTTTATTTTGAACTTTAACTCACACCTGACTATGAAGTATCTTGGTATTGAGAAGAAAATCCTATAAGCATATAAATGCTTTGATTGGTTTTTAAAAAGTTAAGGAATATTTACAAAACTTTCCCATTAAATGGGAGAAACTCTACAGATAATTCGAAAGTGACTACAAGATTTGTTATACATTTAAAGTTTTTTCCAGAGACAATGTCGAAAGTGAATTTTATCGTTCCCTATCCCAATTTACTGTATCTTAAAGCATCTTATTAGGACCAGATTTAAATGAGAGCCTTTTTAGGAACATAAGTCTAAACCAGGTGAGTGACAGCTGGACTTGTTTTCAGTTTAGTTCCAAAAATGTAAAAAAAAAAAAAAAAAAACGATCCACTGGACTGTGTTTCTAACTTTGAAGACATTTCGCTTCCCATCCAGGAAGCTTTTTCAATTCAGTTTAGTTTTACATAAATAGGGCTGTATCAGATACAGGGTCAACAAATATGCACATATCAATTAATACATGCTATTATCATTTTTATATATTGTTCACACAAATTTTTATATAAGGGTTCCCAGATATTAGTGAATGTCAAAAGTACTACATAACATTGCATTCATTCTGTTCTACCTTCTTTATGTGATCCATTTTCTTGCTTAGATTTCAGCTCTGTAAATGGTAACCTTAATAACCAAATGTAGCTGAGCTGCAAGAAAACCAGAGCAAACTCCAATCATAGCTATCACTTCTTGCACCCATGTGCAGACATCAGAAAGTAACACAGTTCTATTAGGGGTTCTTCATTTGTTTATTAGTCAGCGCCATTGGCGGACCAGTAACCATCAAAGGCTTTGCCCTAATACCACAGAGCCATCCAGAAAATAAAGCTGACTTTCTTATTTCAGCCTCCCTCTCACTCTGCTGTTTGCCCTAGGGTTTGTCCACGAAATTAAAATAAAATGAACAAAGTTCCCTTTGAAGAATGGACAAGATAGAATGAGAGCTAAAATGGTAGAATGAGAGAGAGACAAAGGGGAGGAGTGAGAAGATGGGGGCATTGTAAAAAGAAGGCTAAGCAAGCGGCCAGAATTTAAGGGAGAGATAGAGAAACTGTAAGGGCAAGGGAAGAAGCCAATCCAAGCAAATACAAGTGCACACAAAGGCAAAAATTAGAGTGTTTTTAAGGCAAAGACCAAGCAGATCACTTCAGGGAACTCATCACAATGAGTGTTTGAAGGTTTGGTAGGCTCTGCTAACTGATAGTTTGTAAAACCCCAATGGTCATTGCCACTTTTAGATTTTCTTAATGTGTCACATTCCTTGCCACTTCTTTTATTTTCATGCTTAACAAACAAACAGTTATTGAGATTTGAGGATCAGTTGCATGCTCTTGGGATATTGTTCTTACAAGGCATGAAAGCTAGAGTCATATAAGTGGCAAGATGATAAACAAATGTTCTGCCATAAAAAAAAAAATAGAAGGCATTAATATATGAAATTACTTCATTGTCCCACGCTGTAGAAATGTAGGTGTTACTTTGGCAAAAAGACAAACTTTCAATCATTATATTTACCAATTTCAATTATAAATTAACATGACGGAACTGGATTTTATATGACTTCTGCACAGATTTAAGCTATTACCACTGTAAAGTTCATTTAGCAGGCAAACCAGACAATAAAAGCACACCAAAAAGGTTAGTGATAGGCAATGTATAAACAAAAAAAGACATGGAATCATATGGGAAGTTCAAAGTTATTAATTATGGAATATTAAAAGAGGAGTATAAATTTAGAAACACAGTAAAAAAAAGGACAGAATGAACTAAAATGCATGCTGTTTACAGAAATAAGAAATGGTTAACATTGCAGTTTGGACATACTTTGAGTAAATTTTTATTTATTTTATTTTATTTTTTATACTGTTCAAATGATGGGTAAGTAAGAAAACAAAAGCTTAACCAAACCCAGGCAGGAAAGTCTTTAAAACAAAGAATAGGAAAAATCACCAGAGGGAATGGGAGGAGATCTTTCCTTTTTTTTTTATGTTCTATCATAAAGAAAATGTATACAGGATGACTGTGTTCAGCCATGGATGATCGCCGAGTCAGCTGTGGCACAACAAGGTCTTCAAGGACGTATTATCATGCCATTAGTACTTCATAAATGAAAATGTATGAAAATGTACTTTGAGAGAACAGTCTCTGTTTCTCTCTCTGTTCATCACACACATGTACACACACACCTAAACACACTCTCATCTTGCTATATGTTACGAGGACCATGTGATGAATCCCATTGACTTCAATTAATATTTTGGCATTTTAGCCCTTTCTATCCCAAAACCTTAATAATGACCCTAAACCTAACAGTTGGCAAAATGGCTCCAGAGGACCGGCAAAAACATCCTCATTCTGTAAAAATGTCCTTATTTCTAGGATTAAAAACTCAAATTAGTTCTCACTGTTATTCTAAAACAGGACAATGCAACATGAAGAACTAAGCACTATGTCCATATTCTCACTTTCTCAAACACACTCACACAATAAGTTCTTTAAAAAAATTACAACAATGCACACATTGTGTGAAAACAACTGCTGGCAGTCCCCCCCAAACAGCTTTGCTGAAGGGTCAGCTGTGAAACAATCACAGTTTGTAAATCTAGATGGATTTGTGGAATATCGGAGAAAAATTGAAGAGTAAGGAAACCTTTAAAACCCACAGCCTTGTTCAAGGAAGAAGACACATCCTTGAAGTCTGAACAACCCCCAACCTTGATTTTGAGCATTTAAGTTTCAAGGTCACACGATTGGACACTTAGGGGTATTCTGAAAAAATGTTTGGCAATGAGTAATTCTAGAAGGAAAGGGAAATTATTTGTTATGTGTTAAGGCTCATGTTTCCCATGCAGTTTATTTAATTAGGATAACATTTGGAAATAAAATGAGAGGACAGATTGAATGGATCATTCTTAACAGATAGCTCTTTCACTGTGCATTCGGGTTGTCCTAGATTTTAAAACACTGTAATATTTTTGTATGGCTGGAGCCACTGAAGTTTTCTCATATACAAACATGTATGATGTAAGAATGTGAGATGTTATGATGTGGCAGGCTTTGTGTCTAGAATGCTTCTTTAACTGGTATTCTGGGCTGACTTTTTGAGGAATTAAGTCTGCAGGTAAACGTTGCCTTCTGTACCATATGCCATTCCTCTGCTCTGAGTAAGATTACAATTTCTGCAAAACTGCTGTCATGTATCATAGATATTTAAATCATATACAATATGAATTGTTATAAAAAGTTTTTTTTTTTTCTGGGTGAAATCTTTTGAAGAAAGAAACTTAAAGATGCAAACACAAAGCTTTCGTTTATGTCGATGAAATTTCACTTGTATTAAATGGTTTAACTACTGAATGTAGTGTAAAGCACTTTGGTTAAATTTACTGACTTTTAAAATAATTTCTGATGCATGGGAAAGTATACATCTTTTTTTTATACTGAAACTGTTAATTGCAATGCTATTCTTTGTATTTTTACAGTCTAAGTTACCTGTCTCATTTATCTGTTGAAGGGCTGGTGCTAAATTGCTCCTTTTGAGTTAGCAACTTGATTATATAGAGGAATCTCTTGTAGTTCGGTTAATTACAAAATTATGAATTTAAATTGTTAACATTTACTAACAGTTAATACAGACACAGGTTCACAACTGGGTTATGTATCTATATTTACTGGTAAATGAAGTTAATATTTTTTATTGATAATCCAAATTGATAATTATGATCATGGTAGTTGTTAATCATAATTATCTAAAATATTTTACATTGTGAATTGACTTTGATTTACAGGATACATTGTTAATAATACTCTTCAATTACATGTATTACTAATATTCATAATCAAATAAGAAAACTGCACAACATAGTAGTCTATTCCAGTTTATTGACCTTAATGAATTACATGCAGTAATTAAACACACACAGACTGATTTGATCAAGTCTCTTTTCTGTTAAGAATATTTTATTGTTACAACCAAGTAAAACATTATATTTAAGTTTTGAATATGACATGAGATAAAGAAGGTTTAGTTAAAAATTAGTTAAAAAAAAGCTTTGGTTATTATCTGCTTAACATTTTTTTAAAGGGTAATCTGAATAACCAATCTCAGCAAAACACAAAATCTAGTTAATTAAATATGATCAGTAATTCTGAAATAGATATATAAAAAACCTTAAGTGTGGATTTCAGATCAACTTAAGAACAATACTTGGAGACTTTGTTTAATAGTAAGTGATCATACAATTATGGGAGAGAGATTCATTCTCCAATAAGACAATAATCCAAAACATAATACAAAATTTACAATGGGTTGGTTCACAGGTTTTAGAATGGCGAAGTCAAAGTCCAGACCTGAATCTAATTGAGAATCTGTTGAATGAACTGAAAACGGCTGTTCCCAAACGCTTACAAATGCCAGCTGTTTTAAGGTAAGAATGGGAAAAAATGTCATTCTGTCAATGTGCAACTTTGATAGTGACATACCCCAAGTGACTGTAATTATCTTCATTAATGTAAACACAGTTACAAGTGATATCATTATAAATATTTTTTTTGGTCAGTGTCCTACACCATGTCCTGTCCTTCATACTCCATTTTATTAAAGGTTCTTGGTTCCAAATGTTTAAAATCAATAGTCTCAGCTATTGAAGAAAGATGCATCCGACACTGAGTTATTATGTGCCTATTGTGTCATCCCATTGATGAGTTAGTGTCATGGTACAGAACAGAGGACCCAGTATTTAAGGCAAGACAGACAGTGGGATTAGTGTTTATTTAGTGAAGTGTTTATTTAAAAACAAAGCATCTGCAAAGACATCTAAGGCATGAACCTCTTGTTTTATACTTCAGTCCATGCCCAGAGAACAAGGTTGATTCTTGCCGGTCAGCTGACAAAACACAGTGGTTGCCGCACAGAGACTTCCAAACGCTGAAGACTACAGAACTAGCAGGAGATGGGATCCAAGCACATGAAAGAAGTTAGTTTAATCCAGAGGGCGAAGTTGGTGTCAAGGACATGCTCAGGATTCAGAACCAGAAGATCAGAGGTCCGAAGGAAAATCCAGGTTGGTGGCAGGAAGCAGATCCTGGTCCAGTCAAAAGGCAGAATCCAGCAGTCCGAAGACAGGTCAGGAAAACAGATCAGAACACAAACAGGTACACTAGAAAACCAAAATGGAAGACTTGGAGTTAACAGGGGTAAGCTAAGCCCTTATAAAAGCCTGTTTAATAGTTTGGGATGTCATTAAGCAAGTGTCTCAATACTTTTGGCACTGCAGTAGGCATCTCAAATAAACTCAATGAAGAAAAATAATAAGCTCATATTTTAGATTTAGGCTACTTCTAAAGTCCTGCTAGCACTTAAGATGGCCTACCATGGCCTGTGAAATGGTGGATATGGAACATTGTTGTGTTTATAGCATATATGGGGCAAGAGTCTAGCATGTGTACTGGTGTTTGCGTGCTTACCAAAGCTTCGCACACTGAGCATAGGACAGGACAGTGCTTTCAAAGGCATGTCAACTGGACACATTAACTCATAAAATAACCCTCTCACCATGAAAAATTCAGGACCGGGCCAAGAGGATGGAAGTTAACTATCCATAATTGATGTAAATGAGGAGCTCTCCCATGGCAAACACTGTGTATCCATCCTTCTGTGTAAATGTGTGTTGCAGGGAAAACAGACTTGTGGGCTGAATTTTAAGTTGCCAGCAGTAAGGTCATAACCTGTGTCATCATGTACCCACGCTCTATAAGAGTTGGAGTGTAGCTAATAAGAAAACTAAGCCAATGTAACACATGGCAGGATTCAACGTTTGAGGTAGCCTACTTTAGGAGATATAACAATGAGAAATGGTAGAGGACACACGAGTGAGCCCAAGAGGGGCAAAGCTTTGTCTTGACGCATGCACACATTAAAGTCTTCCACACTGCCCGTGCATAAATTCATAAAAGCCTCTTAATAATAAATAGCACTGCCTGCCCCTCAATCTCCAACCCAGTGTAAACGCAGTAGATCTTTTCTTTTTCTGTTCTCATGTGTGCCAAGTAACTAGCTGTCTCACATGGTCATACTGGAATCGGAATTCATATTTTCAAACACATGGCCATGTTCAATCAGGATATTTAAAGTGATTGTCATAGAGTGTAATACCATAATGTCTTCTGCCATGGATATCAGGAAAGAAAAAAGGAGATCCATTAAACAAACACAGGTTGTTGAGCCCAGTCAAGCTCCAGAATTCCACTACTTAAGGTGGCTGCACATTGGTGTAGCTCTGCTAGCTGGACTGATTTTCCTTTTCAAGAGAACTTAAGATCATCCTTTCTTGGATCATAGCTTTTTTCCTGAAGCTTTTTGCCTGTGATGTTGAATGCTGTGAAAATTGAAGGGTTATTACTGATATTTCTTTTGTTTTCCTATTTGGACACTTGTTGTGATGTTTAACAATAGCAGTTTTTGTTTTATACACCTAGTAGAAACCCATTAACATCTCTAAAGCTGAAATAATACTTCAACTACTTGCAAGTACCAGCTAAGTTGAAAAGTATGCACCAGGGATGCAGAGCAGCAGCAAATGAAAAGAGAGAGGAACAGGAAATCTAATCCATCTCTTCCATCAATCATTATAGACAAAGTAAGATATTTAGGAAACAAGTTAGAAGAGCTCCAAACCCTAAAAGGACCCAGTCTAGAATATCGGCAAGGCAGCATTAAGTCTCTTACTGAAAGAGGGCTGCAGGATCATAACTCAAACCTCAGCGTCTCCCTGTCAGGCTTTCTGACCATACGAGCAGACATAGATTTAAAGAAAACTGAAAACCTTAAGGGAGATGGGATAGTGGTGCTTATGAACAACAGATGGTAGCATTGAGGACATATTTCTGTGAAGATGCATCACTACAGACCAGATATTGAACTGTTGGTAGAGTTTTTTACAGCCATAGAGAGTCCAGAGAGTTCACCAGTGTTCTGCCAATGTAATTGGGTCCTTTATTGCTAAGTTTTTTTGTTCTTTGTTGTTCAACCTTAGCCTGACCCAGGAGATGGTTCCTTTAATATGGAATACCTTATGCCTTGTTCCAGTACCAAAGAAAACTTGACCAACAGCCCTCAATGACTATAGACCTATTGCCCTGACTTAAACATCATGAACATCCTAGAGACTTCTGTTGGTTCACCTCAGCAAGCAAACCAACAGCCATCAGAACTCCACAGTTTGCTAATTGCAGTGGAGTTGGAGTTTAAAATGTGATCATACAACTGCTTCAACAAACCCAATGTCATTTAGATAAGGTAGAAAGCACTGTGAGGATCATGTTGTTTGATTTCTCAAGTGCATTTAACATGATTCAGCCTCAATTACTTTGTGAGAAACTCCAGAAGACTCAGGCGGAAGCATCAAGATTGGATCAAACACTACCTGTTGAACAGAACACCATTTGTTAAATTGAAGGGTCTAGTCAAGTATTTAGCAGCACAGGAGCACCACAGGGGACAGTATTCTCACCAGTTTACTTTACCCTGTAAACCTCTGACTTCCAGCACAAGACAGATTTCTGTCATCTACAGAAATACTCAGATGACTCCGCAGTCATGAGATGCAGCAAAGCTGAGTACTGGGAGCTACAGAACCGCTTTGTGGCATGATGTGGAAACAATCATCTGATGCTTAATGTCAACAAAACAATGGAGATGGTTGTAGATTTCAGAAGAAACAGGAATAGGTTGAATCATATTAATATCATGGGAAAAGAAGTGGAGGTGGTGGAGGATTATTAGCAATATTTTGTATAACTTCTATAAGGCTGTTGTGGAGTATGTGATCGCTTATAACATCATCTCCCTTTGGGATTAATAAAGTATTTTTTTATTGAATTTATTTGGATTGAATTCAATTAAATTCTGTCTATCAAGCAATTTTCTTTTTGCCAGATTTCATGCATACATCAATAGTTGTGTTAAAGGATCTTGTACTGTAGGAGAGATTTTTGAATAGCACCACAACTGACCATTTCTCTTCATTCCAAGAATTTGATTTCTGGTTAACACAACATGAAGAACAAATGGCCAAAAATGTGATTAAAGGTCATTAAAGGTTATAATTCAGCAAATTATGTATAAATGTGAATAAGTTATATTTTATTTCTTCTTCTGCTTTGCACTATGAGCTGGTGGTTTGAACACAAAGCAAGGGTGTTCCTTGGTAGCTTTAGAGAACTACCATGGTCTCAGTAAAAGTGGCTTTAAAAAATTCTAAACATTTTTCAATAAAACCAATAAGAATTTTGTTTTCCTTGACTGTGTCTGATTTGTGTCCATATTTTAACTTGGTATTTTGTGAAAATGTCATCATGTTTACAAAATAAAAATAGACTCTTGATCATTAAAATAACAAGGATATAAACATCTGACCCCAAATGAACAATGTTACATAAGAAATAGTCTGTGAATATCTGAAAATAAAGAGAAATGTTTTGTAAACATTATCTCACAAGCCTTTTGTTATAAAATTTTATGTCCTGACCAAACCTTTATACCATCAATGCAAAGTACTTCTATTATTTAAAGTGCTTAATTCTATAACAAAGCTTATAAAGTTGGTATAGCCAAATCCTGTATAGCGAGGACCATCAGGAGATAAAACTGGGTACACATGGTGGAGGTCAACTACTCCCTTTTTCATCATCAAATTCTTCCTTTATCCTTCTCCTTAAGAATGTTCTTAAGCTTAGCAGCTTTGAAAACAGTTCAGTCTACAGTATTACAGCTGAAGGTAAATGTATCCATGTGAAGAAAGTTAAATCGATTATGATTATGATTTCATACACACAGTAACCAGAATACCAAAGTTACTTACTAACTTACTGCAAAACATAAGTACATTTACCCTTAATATGAGTAGGTAAATAAGACAATCTTCCAATGGAATTAGTATTTTTATGCTTAATAATAAGATAATTAGATATTATGCACTTGAAATATGAGACTGCAGATGTTGTTTTCTTATTTCAAATGTGAATTGTCTTATTCTATTGGCAAAGTTCTTCACTTACCTGCGCAATTCAAGAAAAATGCAATGACTTACTTGGATTTCAATTTTACGGTGCTTAACGCCAGTTTTGAGCCATTTCCTTTCATCTCTTACCAAAGTTATCAAATAGTGAAAGATGATTTTCATTATTATTATTATTATTATTATTATTATTATTATTATTATTATTATGATGATGATGATGATGATAGTCAGCGGTTTTTGGAGGTAAATCCTGACAATTCTTATCAATTATGCGGTAGGCACTTATGTGTTTGCTAATATAAAAACCATGACATTGGATTTTCTGGCTTAGATTCTTTTACTGAAAGTCAAAGATGGATTTTTTAAATGTGTAAACTTTCCTTTTCTAGTCTCCTACTGTAAAATATGTCCACATCATAACTAAAATCACTTAATTTTTTGTGCACTGGGTTTTCTACATAGGACGCTTGAAAATAAAATTAAATCTTCAACATTAACCACAGGGCATATAAAAAATTAACTCCAAGCATTTTGATAGGATGCATACTTTACACACCTCCCTGTGTTAAACTGTATTTTAAGGAAGAGAGGCGACAATCACCTCTGCCTTTTCTCCCCGCCTCTTCAGGGCTAAATCAATGGCCATTGTTTCCCTCCTCTGCTCTTGTGAAAAGCCAGAGGATGAAGCTTGAAAGTAGTTATTGCCACTTTTCCACAGAAAATATTTCAAGGTCATTATCTGATTTATACCAAGGAGAGGAAGGCATGCATTGCCTCTAGTTTTTATCCTTTCTTCTCACTAACCTTCTTCTTTCCCATTGCTTCTCTCTCTGCCTTACTTCTCTGTTGAATGGCAACCCCTAATCAAGCCTCGACTGGAGTTTTGATTTTAATCACCCTTATGCACTTCTTTGCCAAATTCCTACAGGCAAATAGCCATAAAAAAAATAATTCTAGCAATTCTTCACCTTGTGTTGTGCAGATATTTGTTGACCAGCTTTAAACTGTGTAAAATAATATATTATTGAATTCCGGGGGAGGAGGGTAGAGGGGAGGCAGACAGAGGAAGGGCAAGTCACAGAGGGAGACCAAGGTCGGCTTGTTTTGCCCAAGGAGCTGTCGATCAATATCATTTGGTCAATAATTTCTTTATTACTACCACTATCACTCCAAGCGAAATCATTTTTAAGTTAAAACACTTTTTCGCTCTATCTCTGTCTCAAAAATACCGTTCAAATATTGAACCGTGTGTCAAACCAACATGCAGGACTCTCTGCTATAAAAGTGGATGCTTTTATATTCAAATTTGTTTCATTCAAGCATGTTAATTTGACTGGGGAAGAAGTTCTCCATCTCTCTATTATCAGTTGGCTTTATTCTGTTTCTCATATTGATTAAGACTGTGTTTGCATAATTATCGATCGAGGGCATGACTCTTCAATGTCTGATGAGGGTTTAATAAAAGTATAAACTCATAATGAGAAGGCAAAAGGCTTTACGGAGAACTTTACACATAACCCATATTTGCTTGGGGGTTAAGATGCCCAGAGTGAGAGCAGGCAGATGGAACCACAGTCAAGTTTCTTAAACAAAAAAAACAACACAAAACAGCTGTAAAGATATACTTTTTGTTCCAGTGGTAATTGTTTTATAGTAATACTGGTTTTTCTTCTTTTTCTGTTTTTTTTTCCTTTTTTTTTTTTCTTCAAATATGCCTCGTTGTGTTTAATCATTTAAAATATACTGTTTTTCAAAAGTACTCGTATCCTTTTCTGGACTCTGATGTTACACACATGAACTTCAAAATAATGTATTGGGATTTTGATGTGATAAACCAAAACAGAGCACAGAAATGTAAAATGAAAACCATGCATGATAAAAAGAGGAAATCTCAAAGCTTATTAGGATTACACTTTATTGGCTGTCTTGATCAAACTTAAATATTGAATTTAACGTTTTGGTTGCCAATTCTTTGCAAACGGCCTATACTGTATGAGAAATGATTGATTTTGTCAGGAACAAACATTTTCAAGGGGTCTTAACTTGATTTAAGATACTTCTTTGACCAGGCTT
Source organism: Cyprinodon variegatus (assembly GCF_000732505.1). Taxonomy (NCBI): domain Eukaryota; kingdom Metazoa; phylum Chordata; class Actinopteri; order Cyprinodontiformes; family Cyprinodontidae; genus Cyprinodon; species Cyprinodon variegatus. The sequence goes on from NW_015150493.1 coordinate 1,132,342, forward strand.
ATCTTGTACATGATAAAGCTTTAATTTAAACCATTTCCTTAGCGCTTTGGCTGTTGAGTAGGGTTGTTTTTTCTAACTGTAAGTCAAACTTCTTTTTAGCCTCAAGTCTTTTGCATTATCAGACAACATTTCTATATGTTACTCAACCTTTTACAGGCTTTTCCCCTCAGCATGATACTACCTGGTTAGTTACATAGTGGTTTTACTCATGGTTCCGAACAAAAAGGATTTCCAAAGGGCTTCTGTCAGCAAGGCCAGATTTTTGTGGTGCACAGAATATTTATGCTGTCAGTGTGTTCCTTTGCCTTATTTGTACTCAAATGTTCTCGTACAGATGACAGATGCTGCGTTCACACTGAACGTGATTTGAGCAGCAAAGAGGCGCCTGCTGCTTCATCTCTGATGCTTGTCCATTTTCAGGTCTGATGCGCATCAAGAGCTTCAAAGATGCTCCTGAAGCCTGAAACAGGTAAAGTTTGTTTAGATGCATCTGATGCTTGAGCTACTCCTGTGTCCAATAGCAGTGAGTGGCTTTGCTATATTTGCTGTGAGAAATGGGTAAAAAGTAGTTTTGATATATTTTTAACCTCTTAACGTCCACCTCATTTTGGGTAATCCTCGCCTATTTTGCATACCCAAATGGAAAATCAAATAACTATGGAACTGTGAGCTCAAATTACATGTGCAATACATTATTTGAAAGCTAACACCCTCTAGTTTGCTAATATATAAATTAAAATTGGGTGACTAGAACACAGACCAACCTGCATCAGTTCAAACATGACTCAAAGTTGTTGTTTTTTATTCTCGGAAATGATAGGTCTTTTTTGAGCGGAAGCACATTTCTTAAGAATTTTTATTGTAATATATTTGTTCTACATGCAGAAAATTTCAGACCTCTAGCTATAACAGTTCCAGAGCTGTGGGGATTGGAACTTTTGGTGTCAGCTTGGAGCTGCGCACAATGGCTCTACCTGCTGGTAAAAAATTTTCTGGTGGAATTTTATGCATTCTCAATTATTACCCCCACTTAAGGTCCACCGGGTCGTCGGCGGCCCATTGGGTTTTAAAAGGTTAAGTGAGAAAATGCATCTCATAACATCATCTGTGCAGTCAGTTAATCAAGAATAAGATTTTCCACTACTGTTTGTGGTGGCTGGAAGCAGATGTTAGCATTTTTTTATATAAAAACTACTCTTTACCCACTTGCGTATACCAACAAATATAGCAAAGCCTCTTTCTGCCATTTAACACAGGAGCAGCAGAAGCATCGGACGCAAATGAAGCAGTTTGGTTCATTTGGTTGATGTAACATATCTCCATATCAGGTTCTATGATTGGTTGATGTGGCATGTCAAACAGCAAAACAAAATATTTCCAACTCCAGCATCTGCTGCTTGTGAAACGTGTCACGTGCCTCAGATGCTCAGAAGCTCATGCGCCATGATGCATTTTGATCATAGACTTTGCTTGTACACTGGCTGAATTCTGCACTTTTGTGTTATACATCATAATGTTTATTGACACTAAATTTGTGGCTGGAACGTGCCAAAATGGGGAGGTTACCATTACATGAGTACATTTGCAAGGCTCTTTATTTAGTTGTTTCTCCACTGTATGCTCTTAGTGAAGGAACACAGTTCAGGACAGGAAAGGGGAAGTTTTTTTTTTTTTTTTTTGTAAAAGCAAAACCATGGCTAAGGCAATCACTGCAAAAGGGTACAAGCTTTTGATTAAAATATTACAACCAATAATCCCAGAATCTAGTCTTATTTTTGACTCAGGGACATTCAAGTTGTACACATGCTGCAAAGGGGGGAACTAAAATGAGAGCAGGAAAAATAATTTCAGATACAGATGGTGGTAGTGGCATGTTTTGAATTAATTTCTTTTTTTTGTGATGCAAATTTAGGAAATGTCTCCAACTTTTTTGATAATGTGTAATGCATTGCATCTTAAACTGAAAACTGACAAATGAAAGGGAGAGTTTGGACAAAACAACATGCAAATGCAGGAATATGTTATTCCATTTTGACCCATGTTCACTCTGTTAAACTGTTGTGCACCAAACTTTCTTTCTTCTTCCAAGTCACATAAATCACAAGAAATATACAGGAGGCTCTTAGATGATTTAAGGGAACTTACATTTCAGGCACACATTCATGTTTTTTATTTGCATGCTTTGTCTTAAAAGCATGTTTTACAGATGCATTGTCTGAATTACAGCAGATAATGTGAGACAAAATCAAATCCAAATACCTGTTAGAAGCCCAGAAGCTTGGACCTAATATTTAGGCAGACAGATCAGAATAATTTCAAACAAGTGTTTATTAAGTAATCAGCTTGCGGCTGCTCATCAGCTGGGGCGAATACACAGGATATTCTGTAGAAATAGAAACTCAGGTTAGTGATTTAGAATTAAAGACTGGGCACAGCTATGAGCCAAAGTCACTAACATGGTTCTGAGTTCAGTTTGATCCTGAGGAAAGTTTAGAATCCAAATGACAGATTTGTCCAAAGCTGGCGACGGGAGCCGCCCCCAGAGTTCCAAGTGATGATCATAGCTGACGCCAGCCGATGGCGAGGAGCAACAGTATCCGTGAAGGGAAATCCAAAGCCGAAGTTGAAGCAAAACCAGGTTACCAGACCAGAAAGCTTGTTGTTACACCACAATTTCCCCATTGACGCACAATAAAGGGATTTTGACAGTGAAGCCTTATTAAGCTTTTACATCCTATGTTGCACCTCTTGACTGCACCAGTAGTTTTCAATGACTGTCATGCTTTTGCTATGTTTTTGACACCAGTTTTGGATAATATGATTATTATTCTTTTCATTATTATTCTTTTTTTCTGTAAAGTGCATCCATAGTATTTACAGCTCTTGTGATTTATGTCTCACTCGATGCTTCTACTGGTCCTTTAATTCTGCTGCTCAGTCAGCAGAATCTTGATCTCCAAACTGGTAAAGCCTCTTTTGTTTGTCTTCAATCCCATTTCTATGAATGAACACCATCTGACAAGTGCTAGAAGTCATCGCCTTATATGCAATTATCGGGTGGTAATTATGGAGATTTGAAGTTTTCAGGAATAAGCGCTCACTTATGCATCACGTTTATCAGGATCATTTATGATTATTTACTGAAGTTAAAAGCGTTTGTCGAATCTGATGGCACACCTTCGCAGGGGCCCACTTTAGGAGAAAAATTATGATAAATTACAACAAGAATACAAAAATGTTATTGCATGACGGCCAATATCCATACTGTGAAACATGGAGGAGGCTCTGTTATGTAAGATATATCTTATTAAATGTTACCATAAAGGAAGCCGTTAAAGTAAATAAACCAAAGAAACCTCTGACAGAGATGTCTATATTCATCTGTAAGTATACCATAAATTTATTGCCTCAGATTATTGATGATTTTTTTTGACTGTTGAAAGGTTTTCAACAACTTGTTAAAATTACCATATGCCATATACCAAGTATTTAGGAACCAAATTGTTAAATAAATTTAAAATAAAAGAATATTAGTTTATAGCTGATACCTGCATACTCTGTTAAGAGTACTCAAAGAATTGAATAAAGATTCTGCAGTGGTTTTCACAAACTTCAGGCAATACTATTCTGGAGTTTTTTGCAAAACTGATTCAACCAAATCTGGTTTGTATCATGATGTGTTCGCACACCACTTTTCAGCCCTGTCCACACATTTTGTTGTGGGATTAGGATCAGGACTATATGATGGTTACTCCTGTGCCCCACGAATAGTTTTAATGTAGAAACGTCTTTCCATGTGACATATTTCATATTTCAGCCTTATTTAAAAAAAATAATATATATAGGCACTTTGGATGTCCATGTTTAGTTTGAATTTGAGTTGCATTTTTAAAATTAAACTACAATAAAATACCACCTTTCTGTAAAAACAGCTAAAAGGAATAATAAACTCAAATGGCCATGTTTAGTATATGAAACCAAACCAGATAACTTGAATCGTACCCCTCCTTAAAACAATCAACTTCTTATTTCACATATACTTTAGTTGCCCTTACTGAGAGAAAAATGTTGCAGCATCAATCGCTTGAATCTGAGTTCTTACCACTAAATGGTTACACTGCCGTTAGATGTTCTATGGGTCTTACCTTAGAATTAACCTTGGCTACAGGTTGATTTCAGTCACCTGCTAAGTGCATCATCATGAAGAATATTAGCTACATGACAACTAATCTTTACTACTGATATTTATAAAAAGACAATTTAATGGACGCCGTTCTTTTGGCAACGAGAAATTGAAAGGATCACTAAAGTGTTTTATCTTATTGTCAGCTTAAGTACGTTTTAATAACATTATATTTTCTATCCTCAGTTTGTGTCCTCACTTTGCTGATACAATATAGTCACAGCCAAGCTTATTCCTCCCTGACAGGGATAAAGATGCCAATTTCCATGTAAAAAGGCTTTCATTACAACATTAGGTCTCTGGTGGTGTAAATGTGAATTTCCACATGGCTAATAACAGCCCGAATCTCCTCAGGACCCTGATCTTTTATTCAAGTCAGCCCTTGTGCAGTCCAACAAACTTCATTTATATTGCATGTCCTAGTCAGCAGTATGGGGAGATGAATTAGCATACAGAGTCGCGGACACAGTGATTACAGCCTGACAGGCGACTTACACGCCCCCTGCAAAGAGCCGAACATGTCTTCATTTTTTTTTTTTTTTCTCTACTCTGTCCTTCTATAGCCCAGAGCAGCTGATACAAGGGTTTCTAATAGAGCAGAACACAGGAGAGAAAAGGCAAGGGGAGTTTTAATAATGAATGGATGACATTGGTGATGGTAGAAAAAGGCAGCAACTGAAGCAGAGGTAAAAAGAAATGAAAACTTTGATTAAAGGGGCTTTGTCTGGTATTTTAACATCAATTAACCAGTACAATTTCTATCTTGTCACAGAAGAGTAACTGTGAAAAGATCTTGACCTACATAGTTAGGTATCATTTATTTATTTATATCCATTTTTATGTTGAAAGTGGTCTAAGCTTTGGACAGTCTTGTGTTTGATTTAATTCCATATGTAATGCTTAAATAGTTACTTTGCATGAGGTAAAACTGTAAAGATGGATATCACATTGCTCTCTTTGACCTATATGAAAAAGTTCTGTTTTGATTAACAGGTCTTAGACTTAACTTTCAACTTTTGGGGTTTCTTTAAGTCCTCCAAAAAAAAATGTTTAGCCGTAGAGGAAGATGTAAACTCTGATAAGCTATTATCTTAGCTGGGATTGTGACATCCTATAATTTGGAAATCTCAGCTGACATTCAGGTTTACTTAGTCCTTTTTTAACCTAAAGAAAATTATTGCACTGGACATGATCAACAGGCATTACCATTGTTATACACTGTCATAATGGCAGTACTTGCTCATACATCTGTGCACTTTTTCTCGTTTTTCTCTTACCTCTGCTGGTTGTTGTTAAACTTTTTTGGTCACCTGGTTAGAGTTCGAGAGAGAACATTTCACAGAAAGTGTGTAAAGAGAAAGAAGAAAACTTTATGTATGAACAGAATTTGTTCCAATCAGGTTTTACAAAAGCATTGATATAAACTCAAATTACAGAGAAAGTCTTGACCATTTTTTTCTTATGCTGGCCTTCTGACCATAGCTGTGGGTACAGCAAAATGGCTCTTCATCTACTTATCACAAAGCTACACATGCTCTTATGATGTGCACCCCAAATGATAAAAGTAGGTACTGTCTTAATCTACCCACAGAATTACCAAATTACATAAAAACAGAACCTCAAAGTTCATCACAGGTCACCTTAGCGCATTGGAATGTCCCTCTAGTTGACTTATAGAGAAAGTGGACAGACATATAGAATGAGTAGTTACTTATAACATAAAATAAAATAAAAAGAAATTAACTCTCAACAAGCTCCATAAATTCCTTGTTTAAGCATCGCGTGTATGCGCAGTATCATACTTATTAAAGGGAATTGTTTCACTGTCTATGCATACTGTCTACTGAGAAATTATTTGCAGATAGTGTGATGGAGTTGTAGGATATATCGTCTCCCCAGGGTGAAACATTGGAAAATTGCCAAAGCTTAAAAGCAGTGTTTACGTTAACATTGACAATGATAATATAGGTACCCTTGCCTTGCCTGAACTACAAGGTCTTCTATCTATTTATTGTTCCTTTTTTAAATATGTTTTTTTGTTTTTTATTGCCTTTAATATTGAGTTTTAGCTTTTTTATTTTCTCTTTACTATGCAATGGCTATGTGTTTTCTCTATGTGTTTTCCTATTATGATTTATTCACATGCAGCACTTTGAATTGTATTGCTACTGAAATGTGCTATAGTATACTTGCCCTACCTCCAGTGACATGTTCTTTTTATGGTAAGTCATCAAAACTCTTAAATTTAATAAGAAATGGAACTAAAACAAAAATGTTAAGCACATAATTTAAATACAATTAGCCAACAGAGTGCCATAATTGAAGCAGAAAGCATATGCAAGCTGGGTATGCTACTTGCATATACATATGATGTCATAAAGCCATGGCTAGGCCACATTTAAGCAGACTTTGTGTTTCGACATAGTTTAAACATTAAAGGTACAACCTTTTAAGAGCGTGATAAACCTATAAAGCTATCAAGATGAGGCTATACAACTAACCACATAGTGCCCATGGTAACGCTGGAGCTGAAAAATCTACAGCTCAAGAGTAGCTCAATCATTCACTTTAAAACAAAAAATGGCCTATAAGAGAAAGAAAATCATTGTTACAGGAAAACCATGGGCTAATTTTTGAAGTACAGTGTAAGTCATCTAAAGATTTGTTTAGATGGCTTACACATTATTTTTTAAATTTGTTGTTTTTTAATTGGAAACCAACAAAACATAATATTTCTAACACACAATACACAAACCTAAATGTCCAAATTCATGGTAAAACAGTGCATTAGCTTTATGTTGTAAAGTCTGTTATTCTTCTGCTGTGACAGGAAGCTTGGTCAGAGTTAACTTAGAGCTGGATAGAACTGAACAGAGGGTAACACAAAATCAGTCAAATGCAGCAAAAGATCTTATTGGAGTAAGTTTATACATTTTGAATCCCCCAGTCAAAGTAGAGAGTTCTCCGTTAATCTTCTACAAGAGTTTTTGCATTATTTTCTCCTTTCAGTCTGACTGGAATCTAAATTATATTGCTGAATGGAGAACATGTCCTGTCTCTAAATTTGGAAAGTTGGTAGAGATATATTGCAACATCCTGTAACAATAGCAAATGGCACAGCAGAGTTGGATTCACACCTGCACATCTGAGCTCAAACTAGCCCTTGCTTTTTAAATATCTGACATTTTATAAGAATCTTATAAAAGTGTGTTTGTATGGAGTGAGGTCTAAGAAAAAAAAAGTGTGTTCGTGTGTGTATATGGAAATGGAGTGGGGGCATGTAATGTATTCAGGACAGGCCTGGTGAACCAGTGCTATCAAAGGGACCTGCCTGACGAACTGTAATAACTGGAAAATTATTTTGATAGCCTGAAACAATCTTGGATATCACAGAACTTTATTAAAATAATATCAAATCAAATTAGCCTGTATCCCCATAATGAATTAAGTAACAGGTTACGCCGATATTAATCTCCTGGCTGGCTCGCAGGCATGACGGCTCCAGCATTTAATCAGGGCTGCTGCGCTCTCTCCCTCACTGTCTCTCTCCACGGGAGGGTCTTTCAACACACACACACACATGCTCACACACACATCCAGGAGAAATCCTCGACAAGCCGGCAGCCCCATTGCTGTGTGTTGGTTGAGTGAGGAAAGCTTCAAAGGGCATGCTGATTCCCTCCCTTCCTTTCTAAATAAGGAGGATGATTTTGCCCCAATTCCCTCCTCTCCTTGCCTCCATCTCTTCTTCATCACTAGCCCCCGGTGAGGTTATTTAGGAGCAGAGGAATCAGTGTCGCTAATGTGTGTGTGTGTGTGTTTCTGTGGGTGCATTTGATAGCAAGTTCCCGTGAGAGTTGTGATTAGCACCTGACCCAAGGGGAAAGAAATCTGAACCTTTCCTCAGTCATCTCTCCTTTTCCCACCCCAACCTGACCTCCACTCTCATTGCTACACAGATATACATTTAGGTGAACTCAAGGTTCTTTGTTTGATGTCACCAATATTTCTATAGATATCCATCCATCCATCCATCCATCCATCCATCCATCCATCCATCCATCCATCCATCCATCCATCCATCCATCCATCCATCCATCCATCCACCTACTTACCTACCATCCGGGTCATGGTAACCACAACCAGACTTTCACGCAGTTTTCGGCACCTATCCAGAAGTCTTAAGAATAGATGTCGAAAAGTCTTCAGAAAAACCTCATTAAAAGTCTGGTTGCTTCTCAATTTAAGGCTGTTTTGTAGTTTTTTTAAATGACTTTCAAACAAACAGTGTGCTTGTTCAGTATCCTGTCTGTAAAGGATAATCTGCTTAGATTGAAACTTACTCCAGCATCCAGCAAAAATGGACTTGGGTTGAAATTTGGGGATGATGATGCCCTCTGGCATTGTAAACTCTCTCCTTGACAATAATACCTGCATAATTGCTGCCGGGTTTTTTCCATGGCCTGCCAAAACAGAAACAGATGCTGTATAGGCTCAGGGTTACATTGCTCTAAGTTTTAATTCCTTGCATCTCTGAGTGGCGGAGGGTCTTTTTTAACATTGTAGGCCAGGAGGTTTAGCACAATACTGATCCTACTTTAAAGTGGATTTTGTAAAGATACCATGTTTAAAGATCTTCAAAACTTCTGCTGGCTATGGCTTCAAGTTTTCTTATTAATTTTTTTATTTATTGCTTTTTTTGTTGTTGTTTTTTTTTGCATACAGTGCAGTCACCAGAATATAATGTTTGTATAAGTATTCAACGTTGTTCAGTGTAGTTTGCTGCAGTTGTGATACTTGTTGGCAATTTTCCTGAGTCTCGCTTCTTGAGAGTTGCTCCTGAAATAGTAAAAAAAAAGAATCCACAGTGCTTCTCTCTTCCTTTTCCCAACTCTTTTATTTCAGCCCCCCTTTTTCTGTTGTCCTCCACCCCAAACCTCTCCCCTGGCTCATATTGCTGTCTCTTCCCTCTTATCTGTCCCCTGCCTGTCGTCTTTCTTCAGCATCCCTCCCCTCTTTCTTGTTGTTCTGCCCAGCGGACTGAGCCACACAGCCAACCTCGAGGGTGGGAGGGACACTAAATCTTTTGATGCAGCCGTTTTTGGTGATAGCATCTGAACTCGCCGCGCCTTTGCCAGGCAGCGCTGACAGATATAACGGGACCCCTCCGCAGCTCCCGGCTATTGGATATCTATTACTGCTGCAACTTCGTGTGCACATTTGTGTGTGTCTGTGGGTCACTGGTGGGCAGTGGGAAATTGGAAAAAAACAAAAAACAAAAATAAATATGTGCAAATTTGAATGTGTGTAACCTTGTATTCTAAATTACGTCACAGATTTGTTTGCAAAGGTATCTGAGCTTTACACTGCTTACAGATATATGAACTCACACCAAAAAACATGTAAAGAAAACAAAACCTAATTTTCTGGTCATTCATATCATGGGAACCCATCTTTGCTATTATTAATCCAAGTACATCGAGAAGTAATAGTGAAATATGAACCTATTTATCTTGGTATCCAGTTACATTCATATCTGCACATAAGAGCCTGTATGCCCTTGAAAACATATACTCTGCATAACCCCAAGCCTTGAACAAATTCATTTTTATAATTTTGAGGAGTGACACATTTGGTCAGAAAATAGTGCAAAGATAGCAAGTTTCAAACATTACAAAGTGATGCATTTCCAAAGTGTCCCAGCAGTCATATGGTGACATATTCAATAGAAACTTAAGTCCCTTATGGTTCCATGCTTGTCATAAAGGGGTGATAGTGGGTCCCAAACACTCACCAGGTAAGAGTCATTGCTTTATATTTTTTTCTTTATTTGTCACTAGTCGCTTTTATTTGAAAATAAGTTGGCATGAAATATGGTTATGATATGCAAAAAGGGTAGAGGGGCCAGAACTAAAAACCATTGCACCGAATTCTAAGGCCTCCTTATACGGGTGAAACATTTCAACCCTGAAACACTGCTGGACCCTAATTTATAGATTAGTTGTTACCTCATGCATCATTTCACTCAGGCATTTTTTGTGTGGCAGTACATTTGCATATATCGGTAGCTAATCCCATTTATAAACTATAAGATTGATCTTACGTATTTCAATTACAAGAATATACTGTCTTTAACATTTATCTCATTAAACTGCAAATCAAAATTACCTTAGAGTAGCACATTAATTGAAGTTGTTGGATAACCAGTTGACATATCTTTATATATTTGCAGACAGAAACCAAGGAAGTCAGCTACAACTATTACCTTGAGGGAATAAGTGACGTCCTAATGAGCTAACTAAATAGAAAGATTTAAAACAAAGCTGTCAGCATAAGATTATCTGTCATTTCTTTGATACTGTTTTTTATTTTTTTTTATTTTTATTTTTTAAATCAGGAGCAATAAAAATTGATGTGAAATTTAACACTGTTGGGTCATCTTTGGTCACTTTCACCACTGCATCCTCACTTCTGGAACCATTCAGCAGATTAGGAATTACTGCCAATTATAGTGGTTATAGAATTTTTACTTTTGCAGAATCCAGACTGAATCGCTAAATACTCACAAAAAACAAATGAAAACCAAAGTAGATTTATCAAGCCAGAGTTACCAAAACATTAACTATGACTTCAAAGCTGAAAGAGTTGCTCTTGCAAATTTTAGAGACAACAGAAAAAATATCTCTTAAGAAAACCGCAGGCCTATGAGTGTCTTCAGTGCTGTCTATAGCCACTGAGGCCCCTAGAAGATGTTTGTAGGAGATACTCTAAAGTAAGGAATAATGGAATTAAGAAATATCTAACTAAAATAAGGTAAGCTAAAGATGAAAAAGAAAAGTAATTTTCAGTTTCTTCTATAAACTCCTCCTATGACTATTAAAAATATACTAGTACATTTTCTTCAAGCCGCTTTAAGAGGCATCTCCAGCTCTTATGCCTCTAGTCGGCATCAGGTGAACAAGAGGCTAATGAGATTTAAGGACAGGCACCTGATCGGCTGCCAAATTACTGCCAGCCAAGAGGGAATCTTCCTCCATCAATCTCTCCATCTCTTTCTCTCTTTCCCCATTTTACTTTTTTATCATTTTTTACAACTACCCATATTTGTCATTCAAACAAGCTTTAATGGTAGAAGATCTATGCATATGTAAGTGACAGAGCTGGAAGCCCATTACCAGCATTCAGTGGAGCACTCTGGAGAGGCCCTCTCCAGGCTTGGATTAGTGACCATTAGGGCTTATTTCTGCACCGTCTCCAGGCAATTATACCCCGACAATAACCTCCCACCACTACCCTCCTTCACCTCCACACCACCACTGACTATCTCATCCCTCATACCTCTTTATTTTAACCATTTTGCATCTTGAAAAGTCACATCCAGCCCAGTTTCAGTTTTATATCTGCCTATATCTGTTGACTTATACATACATGAATTTAAGGCACCTCATCTGCTCCCAGCATGCTGGCCTTGTGGGGGTGAATAGTGGTGGCAATGACAAGGCTATTGATGATGATTAGGTAGACTAAGGAGAAAATAGCTCCCAGTGTGTGTGCGCACACCTGTAATTAAAGTTGTCACCCAGATTCTGCTTCTACTCTAATGAAGTCAGTGGGAAAAAAAATGGGAGAAAAATATGTGCAGCAAGAAGTCAAGAAGCAGGTGGATTTGCATTTTTATAGTGGCAACATCCAATGCATTTTGGCATCTGTGTATGACATATGTGTGGGAGGCATAAAGAGAAAAGGAAATAATACATCCTCAGACTTCAGAGGAACTTATTTATGGCTGAGTACGAACAACAGCATATATTGAAAACAAAAATCAGAGGAAAGCAGATAAAGTAAAACTAGTTAGAGACTGAGCTTATTTCTGTGCTTGAACATGTGTGGGGGTGTGCGTGTGTGTGTCTGTGGGGGGTAAAGATTTTCAGACTACAGCTGTTGGAGTTGGGCCAGTGTCATGTAGATCTTAACTAGCCTTTAGGTTACTTTGGCTCTAACAATAACCAGGTCGGAGCTCAGCACTTGCTTTAAGCCTTCACCTGGTCACACTCTAAGCACACTCACACATTCACCATCCACACACAATCTGTGCAGCATCTCCAACCACCAGTGCATGAATACACTTCATTGAGACAAAAGAGAACACAATAGTAAAGGAACTTCTATATTTTCTACAGCTGTAATGTTTTTGTCTTTGAGGTTTTTTTTTAGATTAGATTAATACACATTGTTTTGAGGAATTAAAGGTAAGGTGAGTTTTTTCTCTCTGCTGTCACCACTGGCATGCTCAGCACAAGGTATTGCTAAAATGTTGAGAAGTCCATGTATTTGACTGATGGTGACTGCTACTGTACAATCTCACTGGAGGAGTGTTAGTTGCAAGTTAATGACTCCATGAAAACCCCTTTTTTTTTTTTTGCTGATTTCATTGTATAATAATTAGGAAGAGATTTCAATCTTTTAATCCAACTTTAAATTAGATAAAATTTCATATATTTCAGAATGCCTTCAGATGTTATTTGTTTTCAGTTGACCCTATGGATGCATTTGTATCCAGGTCTGAGTCAATATTTGGGAAATAAAAGCACAGTTATTCTCAACAAAGAGCATCAGAGGCAGACCTCAGATTGGTTGAGCAGATACGAGATCTCAGATTGAGGTCTGCATTTGTCTTGGTCTGATTGACCTAAGGTCTGATTTTTGACTTGCCCATATACTGTACACTTGCATATGCACTTGCCACGATGAAGTGGTCTGATTGTAGACATTTTATGTATAGGGTGATTTTTAAGGACATATCCTACTTTTGATTCCTTCTTTACCTATTAAAAACTAATTATTTGTGGTCCGTATAAAGTGGAGCTATAATCTTTTAATAGGAATTTGTCACTATTGTATTTCCCCAGGTATCTCTGTCCTTCTTTTTTACTTTTGTTTATATGAATGCAACAACATCCGACCCCACGAGGGCTTGTAGGCCACTATATGATACATTTTGTGAGTTTGTGAGTATGTCAGCATGCAGGTGTACAAGCTGTATGAAAGATGAGCGCTGACGACAGGCCAACCACCTTGCCCTTTGGCTATTTCTGTACTGTGCTTTTCTCTGCTACTGTTGTGTAATGATCTGGGAGATAAAGATTGGCCTTGTTTGTTGTCTCTAACAGCCATAACTGGGCCTTGGTGTCAGAAGGTCAAGTATAGAGAACAAGACGAGGCTTACACAACACTGAAAACACAAAAACACGCTTGAGAAGGATGTTTGTGCTTCCTCTAGATTTAGGATAGTGATTGATTTCAGACACCAGAAATACACTTTTGTTCATCCAGGTACAGTTGTTCCCTACGATTTCTTTAAAAGTTATGTGCTTATATTTTAGACACAGTTATGTTCAAAGTATAATATTACAGATTATCATGACAGTAGTACATATGTAGATACACTAGAGAGGCAGGCACATAGATACTTTCCTGTATAGTCAGTGCTTCGATCAGTCACAACACTCTCTGTAATAATTGGCAGCCTGTAAAAGATAGAGACGTTTTTTTTTCTTTTTTAGGTTTTTGTTACCTCTTTTGCAACGCTGTTGTCACAAATGCAGTGGTTAAAAGTGAAATTATGGTCATGTTCAGGTTATAAACTTTTTTCTGTACTTATGAAAAACTACTAATGTCTCCCTTTCTTGACTAGTATATTCTCTGGTCTTTTGGTACTGTATTTGAAATATTATTAAGAGCAGCAGACTTCTGTGTCAAATCAGATTCACCTCAAAGACGATATGAAGTCATGGATTACTAAAAAGTATTATATAAATTACAAAAATGTTTTAGTTATTAATTTTGTAGAAATTATAACAAGCATAGCTACTTTTGGCAATTTTTTTTTAGAAAATGATTATTTCTTCTTGCAGTTTTGCTTTTGTTTCTTTCCTAATACTGTGAAAGAATGTTTGCAGATTATAGGATAGATTGTTTGTCTTTTCTTGGTGTGAATTTTTAAGTCTGCAGTAGAAAGTTTACTAAGACTCACAATAATGTAAAATGTTTAGATTGCATTTGTTTTTTAATAATATATTTTGCTATTTTAAAGTACATGTTATATTATATTTCTATTCAGTTTTTATGTTGGATCACTTTTCACCTTTCAATTAGATATTCATTATATACTGTACATTTCTTTCTCCAACCAGCTTGTCCTCGTTTTATAGTATCCTATAATACATTTTTTTGCTAGACATAATTATTTCTGTTTACTTATTTTTATAGATTTTATATCTGCTTCCTGAATTGCTGGTTCTTGATTTAATACCCTTTTTATAAAGATAATTTGTATTTTTACAAGCATTCTTTATTCGCCTGCTTAACCGTGGATTTATATTTATAACATTTATAAATCAATTTGATTGTACACATTTTTATATATAATAGTTAGAATATATCAATAAGATTACTATGATATGTTCATATCTTTCTCTCTGTAAACACTATTCCAATCTTGCAACATCAGATCTTTTTTGAGAGCCACACATGTAACTTCAGATCATAATCTCATAAATAATTGAATCTGTTTTTCACTGAATACTTTCATTAATTTCATTACTAACCTCAAACTATAGAAGGCCTCTTCATTGTCATTAGCTTCCTGTTAAATCAAGAATAGAATTTTTAAAATCCTTCTTCTCACATATAAAGCCTTAAATAGCCAAGCTCCATCTTATATCAGAGATATGGTTGTTCCCTATGTTCCTATCAGAGCACTTCGCTCTCAATCTGCAGGTTTACTAGTGGTTCCTAGCGATGGAACGGTTTATGAAAACCGTCCGAAGCGTTCGGTTCGACTGTCTCGGTTCGATTCGCGTGTGTTGCGTTCGGTTCATGTGCTGCTCCTTTTTCTCATAGGCGAAGCGATTACACTCCAGAGCAGAAGGTGGCGATACTGCGACCAAAGCCAACCACCAGTAGTAAACAAGAAGAAGAAGCGAAGCAGTGTAGCTGGGTGTAGCAGAAAAAAATCAGTTGTTGTAGAGAATTGTGTGGGTATGGTGAGTGGGAAAGAATAGGAGTTGGAAGACGCGCCAGCAGCACTTTATAGGTCTGCTGTATGGGACCACTTTAAATTTAGAGTGACCTACGACGACGGCGGAAAGAAAGTTGTGGATAAAAGTGCAACAATGTGCAAGCATTGTGCAACACATTTTGTGTATGCTAACAGCAACACAACCAAAATGTCAGGCTAACAATCAACATATACCGAACCGAAAACCATGACCACAAAACCGTGAACCGAACCGAATTGTGAATTTTGTGAACCGTTCTACCCCTAGTGGTTCCTAAAATTTCTAAAAGTAGAATGCATTCATTTACAGTGTCATTGCTAAGAGCTACTTGGTCCCAATGTAAATTCCAATTGGGAACCCACTAGTACTAAGTTGCTAACTGGTTAGCAAGATGCTTCTGACAAACCGGCCACAACCAAATTTGCTTGCGAACCTTCCCCCACAACAATCCCGTCCCCTTGATAAATGACCAATCACATTCTCTTGCTCTTAGCAGCAACGGTTTTATGGAATTCCTATACTGTAAATAGGATTGATTGAATTAAAAATAAAATCATCCCCCCCTAGATATAATTAATCCATATATGTGTTAGATAAGCATCTTGTCAATGTATGGTTGGGGGTTCTTTGAGGAGCCAAATGCAGAAACCAGTGAAGCACAGATGAGTTCTTCTTGGTTTAATGAATAACTGAGGCAGACATCCAAAAATACAAAATAGTAGGAGCCAAAAAACCAGAAAGCATCAAGGAAAACTCACATGGTAGGCCAGGGATGAGGAAGCAACTACCAGCAACTAAACAACAACAAGGACCCAGCACTGAGTGACTGCAGAGTTGAACTATATAAGGTGAACAGAACAAAGGGTAGGCTAATGAGCTGAATAACCATGACAGTACCCCCCCAAGGGCGGATACCAGACGTTCTTAGAGCCCAAACACAAAAAACATTATGCAAAAAAACAACCATACAAAAATAAAACACAAAAAACCCACCCACGGTGGGCAGGGGCCCTAGAAGGAGGGCAAGAAACAAAAACAAAAATCAGAGTAAAAGACAACCCTAAATCAAAAACAACCACCACATGTGGGCACTGAAGAAGCAGAGTCTCCTTAAGGCCGGAGATGATGCAGAGTCTCTGGTGGCAGGCCGTGGGGCCGGAGGAGACGAAGGAGGGTCTTTGTGGTTTGTTTTCAAACTATTTTTGAATGTATGTGGGTTATTGCATCTCTTTGACATGAATACTGGCTCAGAGCCCATCTGCTTAACTGATTATTTCCTATACAGAGCCACCTGTGGAACTAGGTTACTGCTATGTTTTTACTTAGAAAGTGTCTATGGATCATTATTTGTATGTTTATTTTGTTTCTCTGCTTGTCTCTCATTGGATCCCAAGTTAGCCTCAACAGATGGCAGCTCAAACTGAGCCTGGTTCTGCCGGAAGATTATTCCCGTTAAAAGGGAGTTTTTTCTCTCCACTATGGCTTCATGCATGCTCAGTGTGAGGGGTTGCAAGCAAATATCTACTTTCGTCACATGTTCATCCAAGTGTGTTGTCCAAGTCAATGACTGGATACATTCAATTGGTTTTCTTTAGACATAATTCTTTTTTTACGAGCCTGATTGTATGATCTGATTCATGATGCCTCTGTAAAGAGCCTTAAGATGACATGTTTAGTGAATTGGCTCTATATAAATAAACTCAACTGACTAAAAAAAAAAATTATATATTTTTTCAAACACTTTCTTTCTTGGTCCCTTGTTTTGTAGCACTTTTAAGTTTGATAAAAAATAAGCTTGGCACTTAGAATAAGGGAGACAACAATCCTTTATGTGGGGTATAGCAAAGAATGCATGAGGGATCCAGAGGAGACACAAATAAACATCAAACAAAAATGAAATACACCTGTTAGATCATTAATTTTCTTCAAGTGCCTACCTTCTGACAAGGCCCAGCACCAGATACAGAAAGGAAAGCTGGAGAAGTAAACGAAAGCTAGAGGAAGGCAAGCTGAGGGCAGAATGTCCAGGAGGAATACAAGTGGTGCTTTGCCAAATAGAAAAACAGGCCTCGCTATCGTCTTTCTTTATCCCTCTGTTTTATTCTCTTTGTTAAAGGAACTCAGCATACAGGACTTCTGAGGCAACTACAATGAACACATCAAAGTATGCCGATAGATTGCGGCCCAATGGACTCACTCAAATTGGGCATTAATTTATTTGTTTGTAAATCCAAAAATATCTGAGCAGAAAAAAGGAAAATAAAAGTGCTGTTGTTATTTTTGCCTCCTTTCTGTTGTTGTAGGTTTTACTATTCCTCTTGGAGCTTCACCATGTTTAAGGTGGTGAGGGTCAGGCCAGCACCTTGTTTTTGTCAGATGTTCCTTTGGGGAGGTTTCCGTCCTCCGTTCTGTCTTTCTTTCTTACACTCTTTCTCTCTTGCTCATCTCTCTTACCGACTATTCTGACAACCTCTCTTTGAGTTCAGCCCACATTGCTCAGGGCGAAAATCAATGCCCATATGTGTCTTCAGCTGCTTTACAGTGGACTGATGAAGGTTAGGAGAGAGAAAGAAAGAAAGACCAGTCAAATTCACAAACTGTAAGTGAGTCCAGCTGATTGCAGGCTAAATATTCATCTAAATGTATTCTTGTTTTTTGATAAATTGGGTGAATAATTATAAGAGACTGCTCTATTGGCTTTTGGAGTTGTTTGCTCTTTTCCCTTCTGCTCCAGGTGCCTTGCTTTGGTGAGTGGTAGATGGGGAGAGAGCAGACTAATTGTGAAATGAAATTAAAGATTATAAGCACTCAGCCAGGGTTTTTATTCAGACCAGCTTTCAATGACCATCTGACAGCATAGTTTGCTTCTAAGTTCACTGACCTCAGGCTGGATATTGATTGCCATCAGAGTGCTTCATTATTTTTGTGTTATGGGTATGGCCTCTTTTTTGTTTAATTGTTTTTTGTTGAATTTTAAAATAGTGTGTGGGAGGAAACTGAAACAGGCTTTAAACTGTAAGACTGCCCAAAGGAGATTAGGAGGGACAAAGACTTCATCACTGTTTAGATACAAATTACCGTATATTATTCAAATGTTTTTTT
>NW_015150493.1:1150848-1175457 GCF_000732505.1 Cyprinodon variegatus
TTTACAATTTAATGCACACTGTTCTGTAGCCTAATGCCAAAAGTTTTTGCTCTTGCATCTAATCATTAGAATTCAGGTTTTTCAATCACTGCATTGATAGTGGGGTTGAAAAATGAAGCACTTCAGTATATAGACCTTTTTACCAATTATGCATGACTATCACAAACTTAGTCGTTTTCCAGCATGTGGCCATGATACAGTAGTAAGCTACCAGCGCAATAAGTCAAGTTTTAAAATTCCCTAATGTATGTAATTCAAAACTGTTATAACAACCAAGGTGTGGTAGAGCATTGAAGGGGGATGGCTGCAGACTTGGTTGTTACTTACCTCCAAACCTTGTGAGGCCTTATGGGCCTAGATACCACCATTAAATAGTTTCCATAATCAAGCAGCCACATATAAGTCTCTCTTTAAAAAAAAAAAGGCATTGTATTGGACCCTAGAGGTCTGGGTGTGGGTTTTCTGATTTGAGAAATTATGCATCCCTGTATTGTATTACAATGGATGTGCCTGAGTTCGAAATCTGCCAGGAGAACGGAAACTGACTAACTGCTTTGTAGACTCTAGGGTGGGTCCTTTCACTTACATTTACAGGACCACAAAGTCTTCAGCATGAGATAAGTTCGACAATTACATGTTTACAACTATGCAGAAGCAGTTTAGAAATGTGCAGTTCTTTCTCATCATAGCTCTGAGACAG
This sequence comes from Cyprinodon variegatus, assembly GCF_000732505.1. Classification (NCBI taxonomy): domain Eukaryota; kingdom Metazoa; phylum Chordata; class Actinopteri; order Cyprinodontiformes; family Cyprinodontidae; genus Cyprinodon; species Cyprinodon variegatus. The sequence goes on from NW_015150493.1 coordinate 1,151,549, forward strand.
AGCACAATGCAAGGTCAAGACAGATCTTTCTGTCCAGCATGGGTGTCTGACCTAACAAATGTCTTGCTGGAGTAATCTGCAAAATTCTTATAAACACACCCAACCCTTTTCAGAAACATGTAACCAGTTATGCTGTTTCTACAAAGGGCAGGTAAACATCATGTTGAAGAATGGTATAGTCTCACCAGATTCTGCATCTTTTCTGTTTGCTCCACTCCATACTGTACATGTGGTCTCATGTCCGCCCAACAGAGCTCTCAGAGCATAACTCTGTTATGTTAATTAATAAGAACGGTTCTGCTCTCTCAGTTACCACACCAAAAGTCACCATCCATAAACCCACTCTGTCTTTCATTATCAAAATATCAACAATCCTATTTTCAGTTCCGCTTCGGTCAGCCTGGCTCTAGTTGGACCTCTCACAGGCTGTCTTCAGGCCTCAAAGAACTTGGAGCGGAGCTTGACGGTGTACTGCAAATGTAGCAGGCGTTTTTCACGTACTCACAATGAGACTGTACAGGAATGAGAATGTGGAATATGAGCGTTACTGAAATTCATTAGTGTGTGAAGGCAGAAAAGCAAATAATTTTGTCACTAAAGAGTATATCACTTCTCTGAATGATTGCAACATATTAATTGTATGTTTTACAATTATTTACTGAAACAACTACACTTTAGATTGCTTTATATTTCAAAAAGATGCCCTCATTTTTTTTTTGCATCCTGCTGAAAAAAACGCCACAAGCTGTAAAATTACCAAGAGGCCAAGGTTTAAGAAGGAAATTACTACTATTGTACAATTAATTCTCACTGTTGTTTTTGTTGACCCAAAGCTGAGTATTCAAGAATTTGCAAGGGCATCTGGAAACACTTTGAGCCTAATATCTACAGTGAACCATCACAGGAACTTGATGCCATTGGGTTTTGCATGCCTCCTCAGGGCAAAGTTACATCCTGTTTCTCTCCTGCAATAGCGAGCATTTCACAGCAGTACACTCTTCCCACATTTGATGCCTTTTTTTGCTCACTGTGATGACCCTTTTAGAGATTCTGCAGAGAACACAGATACTTCCTTGGACTGTAGATGCTCTCTGGATCTTTCCCTTCACATCGACCTCTTGGCCTCTTCTCTCCGGTTTTGATCTCTCTTCCCCAGCTCCTCTGCCCCCACCTCCCTGGAGGGTGTCAGCGTTGGCTGAAGGGGCTTCCAGGGGGCTTCAAGGGGCCTTTCAAACCTTCATCCAGGTCTTAGTGTTCAAAGACCCTGGCCAGTCATCCAGCTGCACACTCACAGATTTACACACAGTTACACACTGGCACACAAGCCTGCACTCGTTTTTATCTGTGTAGATGTGCACGTGATTTGCACTGACAGAATAAAAAGAGTGTTAGGAGAGTCAAAAAGGCAAGAGTTACTCAGATTTTTAGAATAATATAAAACTGAAATATCTGAGATGCGTCTTTGGCCTGATCATAATTATTCTCTTTTTCAAGTGAGTTCAAAGTACAAAATACAATAGTTAACCATTGCCATCCTTTGTCCAGTTTCTACCTGCTTCTATTTTCTCTTGCTCTACATGTACTTACAGTAGATTAAATCTGTTCCCTAAAGTTGTGTAAAGCTTCCGTAATTTAAAATACTCACTTGTGGGACTCCCGATGGCTGAAAGGTGGATGGAAAAAGCAGATGTGTCTTCCAACAGAGGAAATAGTTGCTGGTCAACCATGTGTAAAGGGCCACTATGCAGCAATAAGTGTTTTGGAAAAATGATGAACATGGTCAGAGGGGTTTCGAGAGCCAAAATTTCAGCAAGTCTGCAAAGTTGGACCTGTTAATTAGCATTTACAAAAAGGAATATAACATTGAAGTTAAAGAAAAAATATAAAGGATTAAAAATTTCAAACAAATAAAAATCTGTTAATTGCTGTAAGTTCTTTTCTAGCCCCTCTATCCTTATACCTCTAAAATTCAGACAGACACAGCGCATGGAAGCTGATCCTCAAAATGTTTGCAAACTTTTTAGCACACAGAGAGTCTATCTACACAGCAGGACCAGTCAAATTACAAGTTTAAGATAAACTGACAAGCACAAATATATATTGGAAATTAATTTAATTAATTCTCAATCTTGGCTATCAAGGATCATTCCTGCAGGTTTTAATCTCTCTCTGTTGCAGCGCACCTAATTCAAATGATTGTATGTCCTCCTCCGTAGTGGTCAAGTGCAGCAGAAGTCTGTTAATCATTAAATGAATTAATTCGGGTGTGTGGTAACAAGGAAACATCTAAAACATGCAGCAAAGTTTTACTTCAGGAGCAGGACTAATCACTTATTCTCTCTACTCCTTCATCTGTGCTTCATACATATCATCAGATATAGAAGCCTTTCTAGTTTCATTGTCACTCTCATATACATGCGAGTGTTGCAGCATACAGGACAACTCTACTTCATCGTTTATCAGAAATATGGTTCGAGTCCATTTGTGATGGAAGTGGGGGCAAAACATGTCACCTTTTTAAAACCAGATGAATCAGACAGGAAGTCAGACATGGAGAGAGAAAAAAAGGATCCGGTAAATTTAAAAATTAGAAGCGATGCACAGATAGATCTGCATAGCAAAATTTTTGTGATGGACAATGGAGTAGAGACTGGATATGATATGTGTGAAGCCGGGTTAGGAACCACTGGTAAAGCATGTTTATGTGTTAGAATGAGTAAGTCAATGTTCGGATCTTTAAACCAGTTCAGAATCTTTAGGAAGACTATAAATAGATGTTTGAAGATCTTTTCTATGCATTCAGACTAAGCTTGACCTGTTTAAAAACGCTTTTCTCCATATTTAAAATGCTTGTGGAGATATGCCCCATTAGACTTGATGCTGTATATTCAGGGAGTAGCTGCCTCGCTAACATTATTACAAAGAGGAGCTCCGTTTTTTATATACCTTTTTGAGGGACATTACACATATGTTCCTGTTTTGGTAAGTCTAGATCTACAGTATACATTTATATGCCTTTTATGATGCTGTATGTGCCAGCTTTTGTTTATATGTCCTTCAGTATTATAGTGGGATCCCTGTGTGTACACAGGGCTCACAAGACCTTATCTAGATGTCCTACTTATCGATCGGGCTACATGGCAGATAAGAAAAAGATGAGTACCCTCTCCCACTTATTCACAGTCACACTGTTTGTCCCAATGCCACAGTTTGCTTTCTACCGTCCAAATCAGCAGCCCCATTCCCCATTCTCTGAGAAAAAATTTAAAGTAAAAGTAATTTTTAAATTGGAACAAGTCCACATGAGACTTAAGTCCACACATAACTTCTATTTAGAATTATTATAGACGTATTTGGAGCATACTAAGATCAGAGTGAGCTATAGAGTAGCTAAAAATAATCAAACAGCCTACATATGTATTCCACCGCAAAATTAAATTTGAGAGTCTACTTTTTTATTGTTGATTCATTGCTGAAGACTAGGGAACTAATTGAACCAGTATTAATGTCCCCCTCAAGAGAGAGCAAGGAATGTTTTTATATTCTTACAGTACATCTTACGGGCATGAAAGTGTATGGTGAAATTTGGGTATATGCGTGTTTGCTGTAGAAGTCTAATCTTGCTAAATGGGGTGTCATGGATCCTAATAACACTGTATAAAAATTGCCAGGTAAAACGGGAACCGCTTTCAACAGCAGTCATTCCTTTAAGCAAACAAAGACAATGTGCCGTGAGCTAACCTTCCTTGCTAAAGTTATCATTATCATTATTCATGGACTGAGGGGGGCATGGAAAAACTCCAGGACTTTTTTGAATGCCTCGACTGGAACATGTTCAAAGCTGCGGTTACAAATGACAATTAGATCAATATGGACCAATATGGACCAATGGTTGTATGTAAAATCAGATGCATCACTTCATATCTTTAGGTCAAAGCCAACCAAACTCCAAAAATATACAAATTTCTGTGTCTTTTTATTGTCTGAACTTCCATCTCAACTAACGTGGAAAGCTGCATCATTGTTACAGCTAAATAACTCAAAATTATTATAACCTGCTAGCCTAAATATGGACCAGTGCTTAGAATGTTTCCCCAGCAATCAATTTCAAATCTCACCTGTATAAAGATAACATAACATCTTTAATCCTTTTTTTTTTTGTAATTAATCTGTGTTTTTGTTAGATATGGAGTTACTGTAATAAATAGGATTCTTAAATGTATTAAAAGAATATTATAATGTTATTCTGAAATAGGTTTTTCACACCAATAACATTTCATCTTTCACCTCTGCTAAAGTATGGACATTTCTGCTTCTATGGTTTCCAGAATAAATCACTAGATGGGACTGCTTCTTCTGCCTCTTCGTTTGTCTGTCTCCAGAAGAACAGCAGCTGGAGAGATTAAACCATAAAAAGGTTCCAGGTTCAGTTGGTGTCGACTCCATAGTCCTAAAGGCCTGTGCGGAGAATCCACAGCCCCTCTTAAATCTCTATAGGAGACAACCGTCAATCCTCAATAACAATAGACATGTTTGTCTGTCATTCAACTTCAAAAAAGTTCTAGAGAGACTCTTCTCTACAATACTCCTGTCTGCAAGATGGAGACAGTACTTCTTAAAGAAATGTGGATCTTTCAGAGTTTGCAGCAATATAATGAAAATATTCTTTAAATCTATTGTTTTTGGTGTCTTCTTTTCTGCCATCAACTGTTGGTTTATATCATCAGAGCATGTGATTTAAACAACCTCAGCAATAAAAATGGTTGGCTCTATTCTTATGATCATTTTTACAAAGAATTATCTAAATGAATATGAGAACATCATGGAGAACCCTGAACAGAGTTTTTCCTGTCAGAGACTTCTCAAGATTCACTGTAAGTTAAATAGCAACTGGTAATCCTTCATGCTTACAGTTGTCAGCATCTACCTTTAATAGAGGTTTGATAACATATTTTTGAATTAAACAAGTAGTAAAACATACACATACACCATGCACTTATAGACAGTCTGATACAAAAGAATAAATATAAACATCAAGCACTGACATCTTATTTCTCAGTTTTCGTTTTTCTGGTTTTTTGTTGTTTGAAATCCCTCTTTAAATGTTCTTTGTCTGATAGACCACTAACTTTAAGAATGCAGTTGTTAGCCTGTTTCTAAAAAAATCACTTTCCTGTCTGCTGCAAGTAAGTTACAGACAACAGGAACCCTCCAAGAGATCAAATTTAGGCCCTATTCTTCATGCTTAAAATGTGAGGAGAATTTCAAATCTTGCAGCAACACTAGATGCGAGAAAGAGGCACCTTCTACTGTTGAGCCACAACACATTCTAAAAAAAAAATATATATATAGTGAATTTCATTCCTTTAAGATTTACATGGAAAAGTTTTTGCCTGATTATTTTGAGGCCTACCCATTTGTTTAATTATTATATCTATCACTAAAATCCAGACATGTTGCAAAATAGATGTTATAATTTCCTCTTTTTTTTTTTGTTTATTTTACCTTATAACAGAAAAAACTGTGTGTTTTGTAGCCTCACGCTTGACTTCACCCGGCTACTCCTCCTCCACACTAAGCATTGTCTTGTTGCTTCCGCCCGAGTAGCCCCCATTGAATATGCCACTTGGTTGAACAATTAATTATTATAATGATAGACCAGCACTGAGTGGCACTTTAAAAATGGAGACACAGAGAGGGAGAGAAACTGGCACAAATACAAATAGGTTGTTAAATTCTTCTGTTTCCAAAAAGTAGGTGAGTGGTGGTGATCATGCAGGGTATTACTGTACATCCCCTGTTAAAAAGGAAAAGAAAATAGGAGATTATTTCTATACAATGGTATATGATGACACAGTGAAGCGATTCAGCTTTTATAATTTCTTCATCTAGTTTTACATCTTCCAACAATTGCAGCACATTACTGTATATTAACCTAAAACGCATTAATCAAGCATAAGATTATGACCAGCTGAATATCAGGTGTGATCACCAAATTATAAATCAGCACTGATCATCTGCCTCAAGATAGTTGAATCAAATCCTTTAAGGCAAATGTATCCACTGCATCCACCAAATTCTTGTTTCAAGATATTTGAGACAAGTCAACATTTGGATATTAATGCTGTGCTTATTTGAGACATTGTTCTGCTTTGTTCTGCTAAACAAAATGCCATATATATAAGGGACTACATATACTTAGAGAGTAGTTATTTTTACAAACATATTTAGGTAGGACTTAAGTGAAAAGAACATTCACATATATTACAGTGAACACAGGCTTCCCTGAAGAGAAACCTAATGCATCATTGTGCTGCCCACAAGCATGCCCTATTTCTACTATGCATCATGGTGGCACATGCTCCCTAGGTCAATGGTGAAAAACATACAAGAAAATATGATTCATCAAACAAGGCCACCCTTTGCTCTTACTGTATTAAATCAAATTTTCTTTAATATATAGTATAATGAATCTCTTTTAGTGGTTAACTGGTGTCAGAATGGACACTGACTGTTGTCCCCCTATATAGAAGTTCTCTAAGGCATTTTGTTCTTCTTCCTGTCAAATCTACCCTTAATTTAAAGAACAAATTAAGCTGTAAACACTAACAGTATTTGGTTTCTTGATATATATATATATATATATATATATACAGCTTCGCCATTAGGCCCCCATTTTGTGGCCGTAGCTTCAGCAGGCGTTGCCGGTTGTAGATGTGGGCTTGATGCCTCGTTTGTAGTGTTGTAACTGGTCACTGCCGCCAGGCACCGCATCGATCGCCTTGAGCGAACTTAAGGAGTGGTTTAGGCTTCCCCAAGCAGAGCTGGAGGAGGTGTCTGAGGAGAAGTCTGGGAGTCTCTTTTAAGACTGCTTTCACCTCATGCCAACTACTGCCCCCTGCCACATTCCACCAATTGGAAGACAATGAGTACAAGTACAAGACAATCGATATTTATTATCACTTCATTTCACCAAAAAGGCAAAGATATTCACAAGTTATTTTTTCCAAGCCTAAGTTAGGTCTTAACTCATTAAGGTAACTAAAATACCTCATTATCAATCAAAAATTCTGTTTAAATCTATTAGTGTATTTACAATTATGTCTGATACGCTGACATTCAATTCATCATACAAAAGCTGAACAATGTGTTATGATTATGTGTTTAAGTTTCTTTAAAAGCTCTCCAATTGTTCTGTTCAAATTCTCTCTTTATCAATTTAGTTAATCCCTTGTGTATTAGCTTCTAAGTCTTGTCAAATCTTTAATTTTATTCATTTTTTTCCGCTGGATTTAGCTAAGTTTATTCATTTCCCCTCCTTTAGCTGATCTCCTTCCATCCCAACCAGGTTACCTTCATCTCCTTTAATTACTCTTTCAATTTACTGGTCTATTCTCTCACCATTCCCCTTTATTTAGGCCCTCAGTTTCTAGTCTTTTACTCCTGGAATCTTTGATTGGGGAAAATCTGGCATGCAAATGAAAAATAAATATATAATGATGAAACTGTATCTTTTAAAAAATGCTGTCGTTTAACAATATTGTTTGTAATGTTTGAATTTTGTTGCAAATGATATATTAAAATTTCTCATAAGATGTTGGGACCTGGAAAACCTGGTATTTAGTTAGGTAATACTTGTTTAAAATATTCCAGAACCTCTGGAGACAGAATTTGAAGGGGGAAAAGTGTCACTTTCACACGTGCTGTCATTGTGAAGGCAGTGTAAATGTGCCAGGCGGGCAGCAGGCAGTCAGCCGGTCTCCTTGGTTTCCACATGATAGATGCCCACGGATGGATTTGCATATGCTATTCAGGGCATCTCTGTCTCCCTCTCTCTTTTTTTATTGTTTTTAATCAGAGGCGAATGTCAACAAAATAAATGAAGTTGCGCAGTGAAGTGAAATTTTTATCACATCAGTGGTGTTTGGATTGGTGTGTGTGTAGAGGGATGGGGTGGGGGGTACGATTATGATTATGCCACCCTGCATACCTCACACTCTCCCCACCCTACACAGCACATACACTCCACCTCCATTCATCACAGGCCATATTGAGGGAGTGAAATTCAGCGGCAGTGCCGGTAATCAATGGAAGGGCTCCATATGGTGGGGATCAAAGGTGTCACATAGTGTGTGGTTCTGCTTTATTGCCAGCCAGCACTGTTAATTGGACAACAAGATCAGAGGCAATATTAAAATCCAATTAAATTGATATGAACAGATTGCCAAGTGATGTACACTAATGTATAATTGAGTATCAAGCAAATGCGAGTGGCCCGTCTTGAGCGCCGAGCTGCTGAATAAATGATGGGCGAGCCGTAGAGGACGGAAACAAGTTTGCACATTAGCCACCCTCCACTCCCCTTCTTTTCTCCTTCTCGTTCCCTCTATTGCTCTTTCGGTCTTCTTATGACTTTTTTCCCATCCCTACTTTATTTTGGAATTGGCAGTTGTTCTTAAAGGGCCATTTTTATCTTGCATAATAAGAGAGGAGAAGTGGAGAGCTTACACGCATGTAGTGGGGGTGGCTTGCATGAACTTGCACATTCATACATGCAAGACGGTAGTTGATGTGTACACTTCTGAAAAGCGTCATTCCATCAGATACACACGTCTTGAATTTTACTTTAATAAATCTAAAAGATTCATCGCCTCTTTATTGCCACAGCTAAACCAAGTCTTGTTGTGGTTTTTAGGCGAATCAGGCATAAACATGGACACCCTTCTTCATCTTGCTGAAAGGCTCCTTGATTCAGTGCTCTCTCCCTCAGTAAAAGGAAAGAAATAAGCAGAGAGCAAAGAGATGTTAGGGCAGCAACGGACCAACAAGGCCCCATCCAAGGTGACATTCTGTGATAAGGTAGGGTTGGACTGCAGCCCATGATAATCAAAGGTCCATCATTACTCATTCATTAATTGAATATCTTTAGCCTTAATTTAAAGCGTGTAACTGTGGCACTAAATTGTGACATTGGGAGGCTGATAAAGAGATTCCCATCTCAAATTTTAATGGTATTTTGGCTCTGATGATCACCCCCTTTTTTGGGAGGCTAATTATTCATATCTGTTGTTTTGATTGTGGTCCAGCATATGCTGTGTTTTTTTCTTTTTTTAACAGCCTCCCACCCCACCTCACCTCTTTCCTACATTAAGCTGGTTTCTTTAATTAAGCGGGCACGGGGCTCATTAGCTGCCATGGAGATGGGGTGACACGATGTGCCCATCTCAGTTCCCGCGGGCAGTGCCCGGACAGAGCGCCTGGGGAGCAGGTGCTGACAAGGTCGGGGTGGCAGCTTGCCATCTGGACTGCCGCTTAGGCCTCACCCCAGCCAGGCTCTTTGTTGCCTTGGATGGGCTAATGCCATCCACCAACAACCCTCACTCAAAGACATCAAAACAGGGCTTTGGGTCTTAGGAGATCTGTGGACTTAACAACCACTAAAACAAAGGCGCAATAATTGGTTTTGGCGCAATCTGTCCTTCGTTCACCACTCAGGGGGCTTTCTAGTTATTGAGTTTGTCTGGAACAGAAGGCCCATTGAAGGTTCTCTTCATTTAGTCATGATGCACATCCATTTGCATAACTTAGATATCCAAGGCAAACATTGTGCACATAAATTACCCCATAGCTTACAATTCATAGCTCTTTAAAACTAATAGGCATCTCTTCTGGAGATCTTCTAAGCTTTTAAAAGGGCACCTCGTTTTTATTTTATTTTCTGTACCCTTCTAAACATATGCATTTCCTATAATATTTGAAATACAGCGATATATATTTGATAACAAGGATAAAAATATATACTCTGGATATTTGCACTGAGCATTACTTGCAGTGCATTTTGAAAGTTTTCATATCCCATGAACTTTTTAAAGCATTGCAAAAAAGTGCAATATTATGAAGAGAATGTGGTACATTATTAAGTTTTATATTTTTAACAAAGGTTGAAAAAATCTGACATGCATATGCATTCACATGTTTTTGTAGTTCTTGTATATGCTGTAAAGATACAAGTGAATGAGGTCATGTGGCAGAGCCTTACCCCAAAATATTTGTAGTTTTAAATGCATAAAAACAGATAAAACGTTTTGTGCATTCTTCCTTACTGAATAAATCGGTCTGAGGCGGATTAGACAATGACTGTAAGTATTATTTTTAAGACTTACTGCAAATTCTCAGCTACTGCACAGGTAGATTTGAACTTTGACTGGGACATGGTAATACATTAATATTCTTCAATAAAAACAATTACATATTATCTTTTGATGTTTGTAGAGGTTTTTGTCCTTTGTCCCAATCCCAAGCATTCTGCAGCCTAAAATAAGTTTTCAAACAGGACTTCCCTGCATGTTGCTCCACCAGTTTTCTGATTAGCCCTAAACAGCTTCCATGTACTCACTGAGCAAAAGCTATCAAACAGTAAGATGCTGCCACTACGGTTTCAATTTGGCTATAGTGTGGTCAAGATGGTGTTCAGTGCTAGTTTTTACACACATCAGCATATTGCATTAGCATTTAGATCAGTATTCTGACTCACTTGACAATTACGAAGTTTTGGAAAAGTTAAATACTAACTTTATCATACTTAGATTTGATACATTTCTGAAATAATAAAAACTATTTTTTGAATGCCATTTTTTTTACTTAATGCATTTTTTTTTTTTGTCCAAGGTAATCATCAGACTCTCAATCTGCTTAATTTATTAAAACTAAAAAGACAGATATAGTATAGATCAAATCACCCCCCACCCCCATGATTTATCCTATTGTTTATATATTATTTTACAATGTAACATTAATGTATAAATTTGTAGCTTATCCCATGTTTCTCTAATAATGTCTTATTAGAATTATTATCCTGATCTATTTTAGATGACCGTTCCACTGGTCAGAAACCTAAAGTTATCTTTAACAAAGAAAGTACAGGTATTCCTCATTCTTTTCATTGATATAACATTTTACAATACCTTTGGCATCTCTGCCAAAGGGCTTGACTGCCATTATGTGGTCATGTCTGTGGGTTTTGTGAGTGTTCTCTCACTTATTTAGGGAACAAATGCTTGCTTAAAAAAAAAAAAATGAAGTTCTAAAATAAAGTAGAAGTTTCTAAGCCTAAGTGTACAACATCAAAGTTTCTAAGAAATTTAGAGGTTTCTCTCACAAAAAACATTTGAGCACCACATATGGATGTCGAAAATCATTTTTAAGGAGCACAGATGTTGATTTTAGAGATTTTGCTGAGGCTGGTCTGTGGTCAGTCATGTGTTTCTGGGCAATACATTAAAGCAAAAGCTGGATTTTGATCCAGTTGTGCCAACAACCTTTCAGAGCAGGAGGGAAAATTTGCTCACATTGTAAAACTGTGGCACATGCACAGAGTAAATATCCAATATGACTTGTACCATCATGCTTTGAAGTTGGGGTACCACGTTTTGTGCACTATAGGGATACATGCAAATAAAATACAATATCATCTTTTTAATTACAATATTTCAATCCTTCCAGTGTTTGGTCCCATTAAAAAATAAATAAATAAATGAATAAATAAAAATGAACGTGTAAATCCTTATAAAGAAAACTTTGAATCAATTTGACTCTATGATCTGTTGAACTGTAAAGTGCCTTGAGATGACATTTGTTGTGAATTAGTGCTATATAAATAAACTGAATTGAATTGAATATATTGGCAAATGTTTAGGTAACGCTTTTTTAACACAAAGATTATTAGGAAGAAAACTTAAAAAACTTAAAATAAATTTAAATTCAATTAATATGGTACATCACCAGCAAAGTGACTAAAAAGGGAAAACATAAAGATATATCTGATGTGCATTGGTCTTATCACTCTAGTCTGGTTTAATGCATTATGGAACACACAGGTATGTACATCCCCATTTCACAATGACATTGTCCATGTCTGGCCACTCAATGGCAGCACAATGCACTGTTCAGCAATCCTAACTGGATGCATATAAGACCCATAATATATCTGGATGTATAGAATGCAAAGGCAGATTTTTTTCATCAACTACCAGTTCTGCATTTTTTATGTGGATTTGTATTGTTCTTCTCTAAGTTTCTGAGAAACTTTAATTAAAGTTTTCATTAGCTTTCAGCAGTAGTAATCCAAAATTTACAAATATATACATTTTCATGTTATTGGTCTACATTTTTATTTTATTTTATTTAAATTAATACATTTTTTGATCATATCAAATTTATTTTACACCTTTTTACTGAATGGAAAAGGTGTAGCATCTCCATTTGGATTAGAATATTTAATTTTTTTTGCTCAGTTTTAACCTCCTAGATTTAAGCAGATATTCATGAATAAACTAAAGAATTTATGAATGTTCTACTAAAATGCCAAATGATTAAAACTTGCAGAGAAAATGCTGTTTATCTAACATTGAAGAGGAAGAATTACATCAAATGCTCTTACTTAAAATTACATTTCCTTAAGTATCTAATTTACTTTAACCGCTGATACATAGGACAGAATTTATGGCTAATTTAAAATGCAGTTTGCCTACATAGAGATAAACAGAGTAAAGTCTGGGGATTTTCTTGAAGTCCACTAATTTAATCCTCCAGTCCCTAATCGGGTGTGAACCCCTAAATCCTTTCATTCACAATAGCTGACCGACAGCAGCTTTGGTGCAGACAAACGGCCATATTTATCCAGTTTTCTTGGTCCAGTGACTGGAAAAAAAGCGAGCCCTGCAGATCACATATTTACCATCTTTAACTTTATTGGATTGTCAGTCATCCCCTATTTCTTTCTATTTCCTATTAGTGCAGAAAAGAAAGGAGCAAACAATTTTGGCATTCCAAAACATCGACATTTTAACCAAATTACATGAAAATGGCCTGAGATGACAAGCAATAGCTGTCCTTTGCTGCACAGCTATCAAAGACATGTTCTTTGCATCACATGGAGTGAGAATCAAAGCAGAAGTATGCACCTCAAATACAACCATATAACCCCCGTTATTTGGAGAAAATTAATGAAAAGATTAGCCTTTGGGAAGCGGACGAAAGGGGTGGGAGAATGGGTGGCAAAAGGAGGAAAGGCTGGGGTGTCAAAATAGACTGGTGGGGTACATGAGAAGGAGCTCAGTAGGGGGCTAATTCCCACCATGCCCTACTGCAGCTGTGTCCCTAAAACTGACTGACAGATCCCAATGCATATGGGGGTTTCTGCATATGCAACAACAGTGAGGGGTGACTGCGAGCTTTGTCTTCCTTATTTTCTATCCTATTTTACACAGCCATCTATTTTCATTGTTTTCCTTTATTGGCATTTTTAGTAAGAGTTTTCCAATTTTGTAGTATAATAATAATAAAGGACCCCACTGCTGGTAGTACAAAAAAGAATTAAACATAACATGTTTGTTCAATATATATGACTAAAACTACAGGTAGACAAATATTTTGACTATCATCCGATAGAAAAACTAGGACCATTTTTAGCTGAAAACATAATTAGTGAAATGTAGCCCTTCTACTGTACATTTTTGCTTAAACGATTCAAGTGTAGCAAGCGAAGTTGAAGCTGTTAAGGAGAACACCTGAGATTCTGATTGTATCTGATTATCAAATCATCCTGATCAACGTATAGAAGATTGCTATCAAGGAGGAGGAGTGGTTACCTCCAATGTTAGGCATGCAGCCATCATCATTTTCCATCAACCTGTAGTCATCCGCTGCAAATGGTGGCAAGAAAGCAGCTTTCTGGGTGATGGACAGAAGTTCAGCTGCAGTGAAGAACACTTCTCTAGGTCGAAGGCTGACGTCATGCAATTGACACTCCATGTCCAATTTGTGATCCCTTGCGTGTGGGATTCTTCCATCCCACAGTGCAACAGAACCAGTAGGAATGATCAGATTCACTAGAAAGGCCTGTGTTTGTGATGGAGTAGAGGACTCATAGATGAAGGAGTTTGTGAGAATGAGGGCTAATGTGCCAAGAAAGCTTCCAAACTAACATTATGTGTTTTTAGTTAATTATACTCAACTGTTTTCAGTTGGCCCTTGCCTTATTCAAAGCCCATGCCTTCTGTTTTCTTTCCATCTGGGTGTGATTGTTCTGTAGCCAATCCTTGTCCCTCCTCTGTGTTACTGATGTTCATTATTTCTGCATTTAAGGTTTTCACCATCACTTGCCTCCGAATGTCATGTATAAGAGCCAGAAATGATAATGCAGAAAACCTACAGTATGTCGGGAAGCTGAGACGTGCTCATCTCAAGTTTTGGAGGAGGAAGAGTACAGAAGCTTGAGGTAAGCCATTCCATTTCCTGTCCTGTACCCATCACCAACGCTACAGTTCTTCTGCTGCACCTGTGAGAAGAACTCTGTTGAGGCAGAGAGAACACTGACATTAACCATGTGCTATGTTGCTTGATGGTTTGGGAGGGCCCAGCTTTGCCAGTATTGTCTGGTGAAAGGCCGTTATCTCAGCCACAAGTAATAGCCCAGCCAAGCCAAAAAACATCCACAGCTTTTCATTGTCTCCAGATTTGTGTCTGCTATGTGACATTGGCTGAATCTGCTTGGCCTGCACTTGCCCCTCATTGTGTGATGGTGTGTGGGCATGCTGCCCCAGTTTCAGTTCCTGCTCACAAAGTTCCCGGACTTCTTGTTGCAGTGGTTTGTAGTACTCTGTGACTCTGAAGTTCTCTGAATCCTGCTCCTGATGTTCAAAGTGATCCTGCTCTACACAGTATGAAAGAGCTTTTTCTGGCTTCTGCAAGGCTCCTTCATTGTCTTACCAGGCTACTGAGCTCCCTTATGGTCTCTATTCTTCATCTGAGCCATCTTTATCCTTCACCTGAACTCCTTACTGGTAATTTTGTTTGTGTCTCATCTCCAGGGGCCATTCTAGGATCATAGGTTTAGGTGTCCTGAGCATCGAGAGAGCTGCCTGGCCAGGCATGCTAAATCTCATTGTTTTCTACATAAATTTTCTACATTTTTTAAACTTCCTCACTGCCTTTTACCAATTACTAACTCCAGCATTCACTAATAAATTATATCTGAATTTGAAGCAGAAAAGAGCATTTTTTACAGGAGTTTTCCAACCATTTAAAGCTTTTGAGCAATGTTTTCATGCAAGTCTGTTTTGTGTGCCAAACCCAGCGAGTGGGAACAAAAACAGTTCTAACTCTTTAGGACCAGTAGTCTTTATCCTTAAATCAAAAGGATGATTTTGAGATCATTTGGTTTGGTGCCTGGCCTCCTGTTGACTCTGTGTCTCCTCTTCTTATATGTCCCTAGTCTGCTCTGTCTGATCTATCTGTTCTTCTCCTCCTTGTATAGTGAAATTAAGCAAGTAGTAAAGACAGAAGTCCACTGATATCTTAAGTGCATGGGTGTTTCTGGAGAATTAGATATGGGTTCCTCATCGAAACAGTGTGTGTTCAGATTTATTAATAGATATAAATATTGCTACTCTTACCTTAATCTGGCTCTATTTCTGTTTTACAAAAAACTATCTAATGTCCATGATGAGGCTGTCCACGCAAACACACAGCTGGATTGATAATGTTAATGGGTGTCCTTTTAGCTTGTCATTATTAGCACTTTGACTATTATAAGCACATGCGTACAACAGCCTCTAGGTTCTCTTATTCCAGTTTAAATACTACTGAACACCTGTAAGGTTAGATAACTCCTAATTAAACTCATAAAGAGTAACCGACGTTTAAGCTCAAATAACATGAGGACTGGAAGTGATATTAATGTGTTAGTATTAAGTATAAATTAAGCGCTGTGTAACATATCCTGGTTAAAACAAAATATTCACAATACTATCAGAGGTCAAGAGCTCAAATAATATTACTTGTTTCATATTACTTTTGAGACATGTACAGTATAGTTTTTTAATTTTATTGTTTTTTTTGCTTTTTGCTTTGGTAGGGGAAGCCACAGGGGTAGCCAAGGATTGGCTAGGGGTGGCTTTGGCTCCGATTTCAGTCCCCTAAAAAATGGATGCTCAGAGTCAGGAATGTGACCATTAAAATGAGGAAAAGGCCAAAACTTCAACAACATATTTTTTCACAAATACGTTTTAACCTGATTCTATTTGTTGATTACTTTTTTCAGTAGTGGTTGTTAAACGTTTTGCCTCTGAGTTGATGAGGACCAAGACTAAAAGAAAAGAACATCAGAGAGGAGGAAAATACAGTAAATTAAAGGTTGGGCGTTAACTGATGGCCATATTGCTGTTATTTTTTTTTGTAGGTTAGCTTGTAAAAGTGAATGAACTCAAGGAGGTTCAGAGGGATTGACCGCACTGTGATCACTGATTGGTTTGTTTCCTCATGCCCACAACCTCTGACCCCTGCAAGAGAGGGGTCAATTGCCTCCTCGGTTCAGTGTTAATGAGCCATTTAACACCTTTCAGCCTTGTTAACGTAAAACTGGCAAACTGGTCTGAGCTTAAGCAACCTAAGTCTTATAAATCTAAAATTCCACTAAGTGGTCTACATTCACTCATCACAGACATGAATGTCAATGAAGTTTTGAAATTTGGGCATTTTAATCTTTAATCAGTTAAAAGTTAAGGATAATGGCTTTTCAAAAACTTAATTTTAGGCAAAATTTGTGTGGGATCAAAGCAGTTTTATATGTGTTTTTGATTTTATTATGTTTCAACATATATACCCATAGAGTCTGAAACGTTTAACCCAAACTTCCATACATCCATGCATTTTCTGCAAAGCTTATCCCAAGCGGGCTGTGAGGGGTGTCTACAAGGGGTGTCTCCAGCTGTCGGGACGAGAGGGTGAGAGGCGGGGCACACTCGGACTGGTCGCTACAGAAACAAACAGGAAAAACAACCATTCATGCACACTAACCCAAACTTTTTTTCTCAATTAAAATACATTTCTTAATATATTAAGGAATCAAGCCATGAGCCACTGTTGCCAAAATCTGCAATAAACCAGAAACAGCTGCACAACCAATGTCCCTTTCCGTAGTTTACTAAACTTAAATATTCATTGAGAAGGAAAAAGTCTACCTTCACCTTCATATTCACCAGTTAAATGCATGAAAACAGTTCAGCTAAGTTTCACTGTAGTTATAAATAGGTAAAACTTTTACTTGGTAAACTCTAATTCCCTGTGAAAACGTAGCAAGTAGGACTAATTTGATGCTATCCATGGCATTATTTTCCCACAATTGCAAAGAAAAACAGGCAGTCCTTTAGATTAGATTAGATTAAATTAGATGAGCTTTATTGATCTCACAGCGGAGAAATTCACTCGTCACATATTGGCATAGAAGTTAAATAAGGTGCAAACGAGGAGGAAAAAGGTGCATTAAGAATATACAATATATATACAGTATATCCAGGTATATACAGTATTGCCTAAACTCAGCCTCACAATGCACAAAAAACAGAAACATAACCAACCACAACTTTTCTAGAACTTCTAAGTTTACTCAAACCAATAATTGTGTTCTAAACCACGGCTTCCTATCTAATTTATTTTTAATGCCACATTAAAAGGGATTTTATTAATTAGATGTTAGAAGCTAGGGTGTGACACGTTAAGCCAGTGTTCACATTTGATGCTCTCTTTTCTGTTAAAAGGACCATTCCCAAATGTCGTATATCCCTGTTGCAGCTCAGCCTAAAAAACAATGGCAAACAGCAAAACAACATGAAACAGCCACTGAGTCAAAGTGGAGCTGTCTCAGTTGGGGCCGGGGCCTGAGTCCCCTTTCAAGTACAGTTGCAACAATTATCTTCAAAGTGGTACTTAGCAGGAAACCTTTGTTTTCCTCCCAATCGGCATTGCTTGAACCTGACCCTGTTTCTCCAAGCCTACTGGAGGATAACATGTTCCTACAGTTTGATAGCAAGAGTACATTCTCTTATGACTTATTCATCTTTTTTTCTCTCTCCAGCTCCCTAATTTATAATTCATTTGATCTAAAATTTCATTAATTTTCTAAAATGTTCCAATTGGGGCCTTGCTGGGCTTGGGCAAAGGGTTTTTTTTTCTTTGCCCAACCCTCTTTTGTAGCTGGCTATTATTCTTTTATGTAGCAGCCTTGTAGAGGTTATCATCATCTGAGGGCAAACAGCAGTCGCTGGAAAAGTTTTAATCAGCTTTAATGAGCGAGGTCAGCGCTTGAACCACAGAAATGAGAGACACTGGCATAACTTGAGAAATGGAAAAAGAATAGCAATAGTTGGCTTCAGAAACGTATGGACATTTTTATCTTTTTATATTTTACATCTTTCTCATTTTAATGCTCAGGTATTTTTCCCTGCCGCTCTGATAGTCTGATTTAGCTCAAATTGCTTTGGCATCTTAAGCATGGGAAAAGATTATAGATAATGAAGGAGAAATTCATTTTAGACCATCACTATCTTCAAGGCATCATTCCAGTGAGAAAAAGCCGCAATTAGAAGGTGAACATTTTTTTTTTACTTGCGTGTTAGTAGCTATTTAAATATTCCCAATGTAGCAGTGGCAAAGACCTGTTAAAATCCTTAAATTCCTTGATGGTGATAACGCTGGTTTAGTCTTAATGCTCAACCATCCCTGACTTTTTATCATTCCATGAAATCCTCAGATATCCCCCTTCTACCTCCTCCTCTTTCAGTTACCTTGCTTTTCATTGCTTTGTCTTTATCAAATGTTACTGTCTTTTCTTCTGGTTTTAGCCTTGGACTCTAATCTTCTTTCAGGAAAAACGTCTAAGTCATTTCATTTTTAGCATTTCACAGCCATGGATGGCTAAAGACAGCATAATGACCTAGTATGATAAAACAAAATTAAAAACACGACATGCCATATTCAGATGTCAAGTCCTAAATTTAGTTTTGCATTAATAACATTTTCACTGCTGTTTATTTTAGTCCTTACAAATGTTCATTTAAATCTCATCATTCACTGACCCCTTCAGGCAAATCTTGTTGATGCCATGTCATAGCACTTTTTCCTCAATTATCTAATGAATAAGTTAAACAAATAATCTAAAACTTTCATCATAGACTTTGATCCATATTCAGATGAAAACATCATACAGTTCATGTATCAGGTGTGCCTAATGAGGCCAACATGTTGTTCTACCGAAATTCAAAGTTGCTCTTGAGATAAAGTTACACTGGTGCTCAGTAAAGTACAGCAAATCAACTGTTATGTTCAAGAAACCAATTTGTAGAGAACCAGATTTCTTGGAAGAGTGCATAGTGCTGCTGGAGGTACCAGTTAGAAACTGTATGCACTCTGGTTATCAATGTATGGACAAGGTTAGTGACAATATTCAGCTAGACTGTGATGTTACAGTCAAGCTTAGTATATGTTAGAAACCAACATTTTCCAAGGACATATTCTAAAAGTTTTTCAAATACCAGAAGCAGGCTAAACTTTTGATAAAATGCGGGATGAATCTTTAATTTTGTTTATGCAACATTTCAACTCTATCTGAACTTTGCAGCTAAAAACAAAAGCCAATGAAACAATCATTTGTTTTTTTCTTATCCACCATTTTGTAGTTTTGGTGAGCCTTTTTTTAAGCTGTTTGGAGATGATGCTCCACATTGCTTGGTAATAAGGTCATCTGAGCTAAAGTTGCCTACCTATCATTTTTAGCAGTGTGGATATTTTCCTCTGACCTCTAAGAACAAAAATGCCTCCAAACAACTATTGCTCATTCGATATTTCCAGAACATTCTCTGTAAAGGTAAGAGACGGATGTATAGGAAAATCCATGAAGATCAGCATTTTCTTAAAAAACAAAAAAACTCATTTCTCTGTCTGGCATCTATATGAAGAACAAAGTCAAAGTTCCCTAAATTCCATGAATTCATCTTTCTAACCCATGTCCTTTCCACATCGAGCTGTTAAAATGTTTTCTGATTGTCAGATTTATTGTTTAGGAAAATAACTAATTGGACAGGTGTGAAAAAAGTCTTGAATCTCTGTGTGTGTGAATTTGTGTAGTAAAATGATTCAAGATATAACTGCATTTGTGGATTTGCAGATATTATTTCTAAAGCTTCATGAGCTGAAACATGCATCAGACTACATGGCTTCTATGATTATTTAGTCATCTTGGCTGTATGGAATGCATAATATAGAAATATCAAAATACATTTGTGTTAGGATTCTATGCCAAAAGGCTAGAAATGTCCAAAATTAAAAAGTAAGAGCATGTCTTCCTTGCTCATCCCACCATAAAGCATACCAGGCATTGTGTAGATGATTCACATCTTGTATTGCCTGTCTTGCTACATAAGTAGTGCAGACGTCTGACATTTACTTTGACAATAAATACTCAGAAGAATGATGTACTGGTATTGGGGTCAATAGTCCACATACCAAGCAGGAATTTGAGACCACACAATGCAATATGGATAGTGTTCATAGGCAGCTTCTTCCCAAAAGACCATACACTCATCTATCATATCACATGATCTGACTATAAGATAAAAAAAAAAAAATTTCTGAAATACACATCCAGTATGATGACCTGACTTTTCATTAAAGCAAAAAACATTCATTACTTTAATACAGTTTATTTTTGTAGTGCAAATTCCATACCTTTCATACAATATGCAATGCTGATTACTGATCTGGGATACCTGAGGACATGTCAAAGCTCTCTAAATTGTAAACCCTAGGCATCAACTAAGTTCTTTCTTCTCTTTTGTCAAGATAGGCCGCTGGATTTTGCTCTCTAGTTTGTTGCAACATTTACACATCCTCGAGTCATTTACATCATACACCACTGATTTCACTGACTGTCTTCACTTTATTCTGGAAACTTGGATATTTATATTACTATTTATTTATTTTTTTTTATTTAAAATTGATCTCCAAACGTATTTATTGCATACCACCCTTGGTGTTGTGGTCTTGAGACAGGTCAGACCACTTAACAAACCAGAATGATACACAATAGCTAAGTATTAATCAGCATTCAGAGGTGGGATGAAAATAGTTACGTTTACTCAAATACAATTACTTAGATAACTTTTAATGAATATCTGTTTAAGGATTAGTTTTATAGTGGCATAGTTTTTATTTCTAAGTAAATGTTTTCACTACTCTACTCACTGTGAGTAACTTAAAGGTATATTGGAGGATTTTCACAAATTTTTTAAAAGGCCCACCCTCTCCACTCTTAAAAAAAAAAAAAAAACGTACATGCACAACCCTGTATCGCTCCAGGGATGGAATGCTTATTAAAGTCCATCCATCTCCTATTGCACGCTCTGTTTAAAAGTTGCTGTTTACATACAAGCCTAGTTTCCAAAAGAAGATTTGCAATTTTTACACTATGTCAGACTCACCACCGGTAAGTGAAAATGGGTTCAAACACAAAGGACGGCCTTACGAAAACGTATCAGCAGTATGATTGACAATTAGGAGGACCACCTATTTCGATGATCCACCCAGAAAAAAGAACATCCTCAACTATGTATAACTGAATAAAGAAAACTGAAATGCAGCAGACAAAGACAGTTAAAGCTTCACGAAAACTATTATAACTTTTTTTAATGGTGTTTTTTTTCTGCTGAGACATAACATACAAGGTAAGGGTAATATTCAGTAAAGGTCAAGGTAATATTTGGTTAAAAAAAATACATTCGCATGATACAGATCATATGTTATTAAAGATGGGTGTGTGGTCTTTTGGGAAGAGGCTGCCTATGAATGCTATACATCTTGCATGGTGTGGTGTGGTCTCAAAGGTACATTTTTCCACTGGAGGTATTTATCCAGTTTTACCATACATAGAGGATTTACTCTAAAAAGTAGTTTAATATGTTTTATGTTGAAAAGAAATTTGAGTAGTTTTTCCTTTGCCTGAGTTTATTTTCTAGTTATTTTTTTATGTGCATTAATTATCTTGTTAGGCTTTAAAGCGAAATGAATTGGCACATATATAATTGTATGACCTGTCTGAATAAATCATTTTAAATAGTAAAACAGTTCATTAGAATTACTAGTCATTTTATCAAATGCCTTCTTACATCTCGAGGAATTTCTTAAATGGCTACTTTTTACTTTTACTTGAGTACATTTTTTTGTAAAAAAAAACTACATCTCCATCTTTGCTCTCATGAATGATGCAGGTATATTCTTTTGAGCTGTCAAATTTTCTACAAAGCCTTTATGCAATACTAATCTCATTGAAAGTCCTGAAAATAAAAACTTAGATTTATAGAAAAATATGTTAATTCAGTCTCTTTAAAAGAAACATACCTTTCTACATTTCATAAAACCAATAATCTTCTCCTTCTTCATCAAAGCAATGGATGACATATTGTCCAACTGAAAATAAAGAGGAACTAAAACTTTGCTTTAGCTCAAACAATTCAAACTTTAAAGAAGTTTTGATGTCCAAATGTTCATATCAGAAGCTGAGAATGTTTTATGAGAGTTTGAGTTTCAGACAGATGCTGTGGTCATTTTTCACGATAGATTTTCGACCCTAAAAAAAAATCCACCTTTTTCAGCTCACCTTCTTCTCACCATGAGGCCACAAAGCTCCATTGATCTTCTTCTTGCAAGCATTACTGTTTTCCTCTCTTATATTCCAAAGGGAAAAGGTTAGCGTGTGTATGTGCCTTTGCCTATATCTCCATCATCCCCATTATCTCCTTCCCCACATATCCAAATGTCACTACATCTTTTTTGCAAATGTCTTCCAGTGTGCGTCGTTTGTGAATGCATGTGTGTCGTTTTTACATAAGCAAGTTTAAGTGAATTATTATTTTTATGCTTTTTGTATTTATGTTTGTTAACTGATTTTAAACTTACCTTAATGTGTAAGCATAGTGTGCCTGAGTGTGTCTGATTGAGTGTTTGTGTGACCGGATTGTGATACAGGCAAGCTTTACCTGCTCCCAGTGGAGCCGGAACCCAAGCTCAGAGGGCCGGCGCTTAGCCCTGGTGTCGATAAGCGGAAGCTCTTCAAAGAGCACAGAGTAAAAACGTCTCGGCCCTGTCAAAGACGGACAAATTCTCTGCTAACACCCTGAGCCTCACTGCTTGAACAGTTCAAAGAATGGAGCAAATGCAAAGAAACGGGTATGCAGCAGGCATACATGTTTGTGAAACACCAGCTGGCCTGTTACATGAAGTACTTGGCAGATACTGGCTATATCAACTGATTTAACTCTGCCTTTCTCACTTAAACTCTTCCTGATTGCATTTCTTCCATTACTTCGATGTAATATACTGTATGTTTGTCTTTAAAATCAAACAATGGTGAATCTGTGAATACTTGGTGATATGTAAATTCTACAATTAAATTTTGCTTCTGTTGTGTATCTCCTACTTGAATTTACCAAATTAGGAATAATAAAGGATATTTCTTATTTCTATTTTGTATGACAAATGAGATAAACTATTTCAACAGGGTTGTGTAAATTTGGTCAGATGAAACTTAAAAAGTTCACAAGCTATGTAATTCAATATAGAATATATTTTATTATGTTTATGGTCCTCAGTTCAAATACAACTAGCCTTCTCCTGACTGAGCCCTCATAGAAATTTAACTAAAGAAAAAGCTAATGACTATAAGAACATGATCAGCCATTATAAATAAAAGAACATATGTGTAGGGGTTTTGGGATATCTCTTCATTCCAAGCGTCTGCTTCTCCTGAAGTTGATCACACTTGAACCTACGATTATTGCCTAAGTCCCATCCAATTTGTTTTTTTTTTTTTTATCCTACTTACAATGTATAAGGAATAGAGGAAAGATGATCAGGAGTACCTGTGATGGACTGGTGACCTGTCCTGCCTTTCACCCATAGACTGTTGAAGATAGGCACCAGCCTGGATGGATGGATGGATGGATGGATGGATGGATGGATGGATGGATGGATGGATGGATGGATGGATGGATGGATGGATGGATGGATGGATGGATGGA
>NW_015150493.1:1175972-1227129 GCF_000732505.1 Cyprinodon variegatus
GGATTTTCTTTTTCTTATATCTGCCTCTAAGACATTAATTATATATTTATATATAGAATATGCAAAGAAGAGCTGAGGAATGCTGGGGAAGGCAGAATGATTAAAAATTAAACAATGCAGAAAATCACTCAGTTACCTTAAGGGATGTACATCTCTTTAGTTATTTTTTTTATCTTTATTCCCTCTCTCCCGAGCCACTTTTATTTGTTCTTTTTTGCTTTTTCTTTTATTTTATTTTAAGAT
Organism: Cyprinodon variegatus; assembly: GCF_000732505.1. Lineage (NCBI taxonomy): Eukaryota > Metazoa > Chordata > Actinopteri > Cyprinodontiformes > Cyprinodontidae > Cyprinodon > Cyprinodon variegatus. Next base: position 1,176,216 of record NW_015150493.1, read on the forward strand.
TTTTTTTCCTTTGGTCATAGGTTTCTTTAAAGCTGTCTGCTCCGCAGGCGTACATGTTTTTCACCCCACAGACAGCAGCAGTGTGTGTGTTCTTCTTACCCATTTCAAGTTGTCTGTGTTGTGTGTGTATATGTGCGTTCGTGCAGCAGCTATTTGTCATAGCGTAGGCTGTTTGCAGGGTCATTCCAGATAAACTAATGTGTCAGTGCAACAGAGCTCCGGCGCTGACCAGAGTGCCTGCAATATGCAAAGACTTTGAATTATTTCGCGGCCCTGTGGCTCCCCTGCTGCACACCATGCTAAAAGTAAATGCAGGAGGGCCACGGGAGCTGGGATGGAGAGTGGAGATGGGGGAATAAGAGCGAGAATAAAAAGGAACACAGATAGCAGAGAAAAACAAGAGATAGATATTGAAAGGCAGTAAGGAAATAGAGGAAAACGAGGATTTGAGATTGAGAGAGGGAGAAGAGTTGCCAAGTAGCTGAGATGGAAGAAAAGAACAGATGCAGGGAGGAAGAGATAGTGAAAGAGAGGACTGAAAAAAAGAGGATCGGAGGCCAGTTTGCCCCAAGCTGCCTGCGGGGAGAGAATTATCCAGCCTTTGAAGAAAGACAAAGTGGGTTAAGGAGCAATACAGAGACCAACAAGGTCATGGGGCAGCTGGTCACACTTCCACCTATTAGCTGGTCTCTGTTGATATTTGTACAATAAGCTTTATAAAAAGAAATAACGTGTACATATTTTGTCTCTGAACTCACTGGTTCAAAGTAAAATAGAGCTGAATTTATTCTTATTCTGACCACCAGCTGAACTAACTACTTTTTAAAATAATACCTTTATTTTTTTGTGCAATAGTGAGTCACTGGCAATCACCGACTTCGCTAAAGCAGTCATTTCCTCCTGGTTCAAATGTCTTTGAGTTAGATTTTTAATACTTTGTGTTCTGGTGTGATAAGCAAACATGGATTTATGAATCAAAAATAAATATATTTATTTTAGTTATATCATCTTAGTAAAGAACAGTAGTACAATGTTTACAATGTTGCCTTTAAAAAAAGAAAGTCCTGGATTCCTTTTGTACCCTAGGGTGTTTAACTCTTCACTTCAATCTAAAAGTGCTATTTATTACCTTTATCTGTAATCAAATTATATATCAATTCAATATTTTCTGTAATTCAAATGCATCATCAAAAAGTATATTTTTGTTTGTTAACACTTGATTAATGCATTAAGATACATTTTACCCCAGCACCTAAAAGGCAAGGGATTACACTTGCTAACTACTAGCATGGTCTAATGTTTTTCTTTTTTTCTTATTTTTGCAAAACGTTAGATTGGGCTTTTTATTTGCCTGCAGCTGACAACTGTGTGAAGGGAAGAGATTTTTATTTTTTTCTACAGTTTTGGCAAATGATCAGACAAGCAGCAGAGCAGTGTATTAAAATGTCAGCTTAAAATGAAAATAAACAACTTAGGGGTGGAAAAAGGTTTGACGATACAGTAAATATCAATCCCACCCCCGGACAGACTCAGTATGGCCTCGGGGCAGAGTGGAGATTGACAGGTTGGGAGGCCAAGTTTTACAGCCACAGGGGGTTTTCTTTGCTTGAACGGCATCAGTTTTTAGGTCTTCAATGTGTGTTCGACAGAAAAGGGGGAAAAGAGAGAGAGAGAGAGAGAGAGAGAGAGAGAGAGAGAGAGAGAAAGAGAGAGAGAGGAACTAAAATAGAATATGGCTAAAACTTATATCCAAATTTGTAATTTCTAAAAGTGAAAATATGATTTAGCACACATGCAAACTATACTGGGTGGTTTCCCCAAGGTGTCCTCAGATTATGGCTACTAATACTGGAGTTTGCTCATACAACCAGATTTTAATTCTGATGCAGTGCTTTAGTGGTTAAGTAGTGTTAAGTAGGTACAGTTACTGTATGAAGGGATGCAGAACGTTACTAAAAGAATGCTGTAAAATCTTAATTCAGGCTAATTAGAACCTGTTTATCTTTGCAAAGAAGATGCTTCTTCAAACAAGATTTTCATTGTTTCCCTTTTTTATGAGCCTTTGCTTTATGTCGCCACTGACTTCTGACAAGAACAGAACTCCTTGGGAGTTCCTTCAGCTCATTGATCCCCAGGTTCAACACAGAATACTCCAGATAGTTATTTGTACAATAAAAATAATAATAATAATAATAATAATAATAATAATAATAATAATAATAATTTCAATGTATTTATTTGACTAGTTATATACTGCAACATCACAGCAATAAACTAGCACTTTACAACAAACCAGATCTAAATCGGCTTCAAATGGTTCAAGTTGCTATAGTCATATATTCACATTCTAAAAAAGACCTACAAGGTATTGCACAGTGGCAGCCCTACAGTGCTGTCATGAGGTATTTGAGCTTTTTATTTTGTTTTTTTGTTTATTTATAGCATTTTTTATGAAGAAATTAAGAAAACATTTGGTTCTCTGAAATTAATTTATTTCAAAACCAACAGAAGGAGTTTGATCAGGCTGATCAGGCTGTTTGCACTGACTTTAAGATACAGTAGGGTGTGTTTGATTTCAGAGGCTCCATCATCCAAGGACCCGTCTACCTGGACCGGGTCCTTCGAGGTCCATGAAGGAGGCCGGAAGAGTTTGGGCTATGGATTAAAACAGTTTAAGCCTTCCCCTGGCATCACCATCCATACGCTCTGTCGCATAGCAACCGTGACAATTGACACAAAATGCAGGCAAAAAATGGATACTGAATTTCTCACTACTGTTCTGGGAGTAAATAACATTTTCAAGGAGCTTCAAAAGCTGCATCGTCATCGCGATTATCAGATTTATAGTACCAACACGGCAGAGATATTGGAATCTGTGCTTAAATGTCACCCACACCCATTTGCACAGGGACAAATAAAACTTTTCAATAAACCGAAAATTACCCACCCGTTTTTATTTATTTCAGATGGAACTATTCGCACACTAGTATTAAATTAAACTGTACTTCCAATATTCACCACTGTTTGGCACCATTTACCTTTTTCCTCTGAGCGCGTGGCAGCCAGCTTGCTTGGAGTCGCAATGAATCATGGGGTGTCCAAGGCTACCTAGGATACACCAGACCCGTCCTTCAAAACTGGCAAAAAGAAGGCTGCATTTGACGGCTGCATAACGAGGAGTCTTCCAATCCAAACAGGCCTCGGTGCTGCAATATGAAGTAATCAACCAACAAATCTGTCCTCCGGAAGTTGCAGCCTCTCAATTTGAACTCAGCAATGGCGAGTGACACTGCAGCACAACTGTGAGTAACTAGTGCAATTAGACACTTTCTATTGCTTGATCACTTACCATTGGACTGCTATACCTTCATAAAATCACTACTAACTCATCTTAGAATTAAGAATGCAAAGCTGGCTTCTGCAATGAAGCAGAGACATGGCTGTACAAGAGAAATGAGACACCAGCTAAGGACGCTAAAGGAAAACCTTTCCCTGCCAACATTGCTCCCACAGGTCTCCTGAACAACACAGAGTCTCTGAAAGCAAAAACAGATGTGCTGGATGCTAACATCCACTTTGTCATCCGTGTATGGTGGAGAAAAGCAGAGGATTTGTGGAGCTTTTCCTTGAACTTGAAAATAGACCAATCCTACCAATGCATTCTACATCAGGAGATGCTTTATGTTCAAAAGTGTGGTGAGCACCTTGGTAAGATTAAATTGAAACAGTCAGCTTAATTATTGCCAAAGCTTTAAATAATTAGCAGTTTAGTTCTGCTGGGTGAGGTTGGGAATAATTATCCTGGTTGGCTTTTGCTTTGATTGTCAAGAGGGAAGTCTGTTAGCCCATTGTGGCTTGCATGAGCAAAATCAGGACTATTTTAGTTGAAGGACACAAAGCATCCCAGGCTAGCTAATACTGAGTGACTCTCAAAGTTTTAATATCCAATGAACATGTCTGAACATCTACACCAACTCAATAAAAAAATTACAAGTCACAGAAAATACCTTATACCTTCTTATACCTTTAATAAGAAGTGTTTGTTTTAGAAAACAAGCTGGAGCTGTTTATCATTGATGTTGAAAGAGTGCTAGGTAACTTTAACTGTAACTGTTAGGTTAATTGGATAAATTCTCCCTAGGTGTGAGTGTGTGCGTGAGTGGTTGTTTGTCCTGTGTGTCTCTGTGTTGCCCTGGCTGCGACGGACTGGCGACCTGTCCAGGGTATACCCCGCCTCTCGCCCGTAGACAGCTGTAGACACCCCTCGCGACCCCACTTGGGACAAGCGTGTCAGATAATGGATGGATGATGGATGACTTTCTTGTTCACCTGAATTTTCCTTTAAGCCAGGCTTGAGTAGAATTATTTAAAAAGGAAAGTTTTAAAAGTTTGTCTCATCGATCTTCTTTAAAATCTTTCTATTACCGTAGTTACTATTTCAAGCGAGAGCTTATGAATCACCACCTGTGCACTCACCTGCAGCGCTCCTGTTTGAAAGATCTTCTCTTTCCTCTTGGACCTGACATGCCTTTTCTGCTCCCTTTTCTTTCCCTTCCTACAGTTGCATGAATACCCCGATTAACTAAAAAAAAGGGCCCATTTGTTTGGCACAGTTTGGTCCCAAAGCGTGTTGTTTTAGCCTGATGTATAACACAAGAGTGTTTTTTACAGTTAACTAGCACACGTGTTGAAAATAAACACCTCGCTTGACAATGCTCCATTAATAACACGCCTTCGCTTTGTTACCGGCTTGTTTCTGCTGCTACTGCATTTTGTTACTTCACTGACTTACTTTCCCTGTCTTTTGTAGTGCATACGCATGTGTTTATTGCTTAATTATGGGTTTGTATGTGCAAGTTGTAGGGCCTCTACCATGTCTCACCACTATAAAGATGAAAAAATATATAAAAACGGTACACATGCTTTATATATTTTTTGTCCTACCTAACCTGACCCCCTCCCACCAAAAACATATATCTTTCTAGCATTTTGCATCTATTATGGACATTTATAGTACTCTTTGAATGCTTGGTTTATTGGTTTTCAATGTTCTCTTATTGGTTTGTGATTTTTAGAAACCAATTCTGCGTTCAACATTCAGGAAAAGCTGAAGTTATCACAGAAAATGAAGACCTTACAACAAATCACTCTCCTTAACAACAGAAATATAGAAAAAAAGGCAGGGACAAAATGTTTTGTTATGATTATACAAGCATATATATCTAGCATTTTTCTGGCTAGATACTTAAAATTGGAAACAAATGCTAAAGCCCTTAATACAAAGCTTTGATCCTTTGTCTCATATATAATATGAGACAAAGGATCAAAGCTTTGTATTAAGGGCTTTAGCATTTGTTTCCAATTTTAAGTATCTAGCCAGAAAAAGGTTTCAAATCAACAAATCTAATATAAAATGTAACTTTTTTTTTATTCAATACCTTGAAATAATCCACACTTGTAACAAACCAGGTTTTGCCATTGCCTCCACGTGGCTCCTACATCACATCAAGTCTTCGTTTACATGATTCACTCGTTATAGATAACACACACAGTAAGGTGTGTGTGTATTTCTTTTGTTTTTGATTTGTTTTGTTTTGATTCATGGTTTTGGTTGATCTTATGAGAAGTTATAATAGCTGTCTCCGTAATCTGTTTTTCTTTATTTCTTTTTTTTCATGGGGGGTGGGGGCCAATACAGCAATCCTTGTTAATATCATTAAGATAAAAAAAAAATATTTATAAATGAGCCAGGAATTAATGGAAATTTTGTCCCCTTATGCTAATGAATAATATTTTAACACAAAAAAAATGCACTTAACTGCCTTGGAGAAGGCCTTCGAACATTATTCATGAGCTTTAGGCTTATATGATCTGATCATGGTCAAGACCAACCAAGCAAGTCTATCAAGGTAGTGTCAGAAGTAAATGGTGCAGTGCTAATAGCATAGAGCCAAATTTTATAGCAGAACTTAACTGGTCAAGCAGTAAGAAAGAGGAACTAATAATTTAAAACTGGTGCATTAAATCCATCCATTTAATTAACTCTTAAGTCACAATAAGTTGAATTTCTTTAAAGTTGTTTGGACACTTCGATTTTCATATTGTGATCAACAGCAGAGGGGTATGTGGTCATGGCCTGTCACATTTCATAAGAAGCAGTGTGCACAGAGACGAGGGCATATGCACAGGCTACTCCTCAAATATTAATAATGATAATGAGCAGAAGGCTGACCAGGGCGCAGGGCCCACAAGCACCATCCTCTTATTAGAATAGCTCCTGTAACTCTGTCACACACTGTTGGAGAATACTGCCTGCAATGTATGCACATGACAGTATGATGGGCAATATGCACATGTATGCACACACAAATGCACCCAAGCCAACAAAGACACATTATTCTAAAGATGGATAGTGAGAGCATGCACACACAGAGACACATGTGAATGGGACAGACATGCAAATGGGCACCCGTCGAGACACAGAGAAGGATTCCCCTCTGGCCAGAGAGTCCATACTCTCTCCATCACCCCCCTTCTCCACCAGCCTGACCCATGTCACAGACAATCAGCCTCCCAGTCCAACACACAACTCACCCTGTCTGTTGGCAACTCATATCACCCTCTAAGACACAGTGTGTGTCACTCCCACACATCCACACATACACTCTGAGACGTGGCGGGTGCCCTCCCTAACCCCTGGACCCCGTCGGTCATTAGTATGGAGGTCTGTCTGTGTTTGTTTGGCTTCTAATGGACCATTTAAATGCAGAATATTCACAGCAGACAAGGCCATCCTCGGGGACTGCGCACACTGAGGCCTGAATATGCTGCAGCTCCATTATCCTGAAGGAAGTTATCCTTATTATCATCACACAGTGCTACACTGACTGGCAATGAGTTGGTGTGCCTTGGCTCTCAGCTGTCACTGCTATTCCAGTAGTATGGAGAGTAAAGAGTAGCAGGTTTTACTGCTTAAGCCCATGTTACCTACATTAATATTTGGCTCCATGTTATTGTTTTTCATTTAACATATAATTTAGAAATTATGTTTTTACTTTTAAAGTTCTAAAGTTATTATGGCTTATTGTCAAATTTATTGTCAAATCTGAAAAAGATATAATTGTACTGCAGGAGCTATTTTGGTTTTTAATTTCAATTTTTTTGCAATTTGGAAACTATGCAATTATTCATGTCTGTCAGGGTTGGTGGATGTTTTTGTGGACCCCAATGCAGAGCACAGGAGGCAAAGATGATTGATTTCTCTAAAGATGTTGATAGTAGAGAAGCAAATAATCCAGAAACAACAGGCAAAGAACCCATGAATTAAAAACTCAGGGAAACTACCATAAGGGGTAAAGTAATGAAGAGAATCAAGCAATGAGGAACTGCACAGGAGGTGTATATATGGGAGACAGAACAAAGAATGGGCTTTTCAGCTGATAGGGGGCAGGTGTGGAAAGAAGTAATTAGATACAACACACTACTTAAATATAACACAAAATGGTAAAATAACCAATGAAGAAAGAAGATTTACACAAATCAAAGTGTAACTTAAAACTTAAAAAGAAACTTAAACAGAAGTCCACAAAGGGCAGTATCATTACAATGTCAAATATTTCTCCTGGCATATTCATACTAATGTCACAAAAGTCCAACAATGGAAGCAATCAGAATCTAAGCACCTCAAAACACATAAGGATACCTCACATGATTTACCTCACAGGAGTTACACTACATGGCAAACCTAAACAAACCCAAATTGCTATTTCTGTTAACAGAAGATGTTGACATACCCTAACTCTGTGTTCAGACTGACTGTCAGATGCTCTGGTTACTGCCTGTACATAGCACTCCTGAGTCATCAATTATCCCCTTTCTCAAGCTGCTTGTGATGTATCAGCACATTGCAAGTCCATTTATTCTCCTGGTCAGTGCTTATCTGCATATGAATCAGACTACATCCAAATTGGACTAACCCTTCAAAATGGATCTGATTCTCCGCAAATCACAACATCAGGAAATCTCAGGAACCCTTCATCTTTATTACAAGTCCAACTGTCTTTCAACACCTTCAGTCCTCGTGCTTCAATCGACAAGAGAAAAAAAGTAAACAGCAGTAAGATATTCAAAGCTGTATTTTGCCAAACGATTTTTATGCAATATTTTTGAATCTGTTGGGTCTGATCTTCTGTGGATTCTGAACATTTAGGTGTTTTTGCAGTCTGTAAACATGCAGTTGTGCAGACATTACAAAATACCTTTTGATTAATCTGCCTTTTAAATGTTTGGTCTATTTCAAAGATTAGAGTATTTCTGAAATGTTTCAATCAGATTTTAAAACCCTACAACTGCATTTTTAAAAGTTTTAGATTTCTTTCTTTTCCTTAACGTTTTTATGATACTGAAGCTCATCTTGTAAAATAAACATAAAGGGCGATTTTCTCCAGACTTCACTGGCCCCCTGTTGTTTAAAGTTTTAAAATTGACCTTTAAGGCCTTGTATGGCGGGCTCCTGTCTGATCTCCTGCGGCATTATGCACCCTCTAGATAACATAGATATAATGTTAGTTTGTGCTAAGTTGTTCCAAGGTTCAGGCTAGTCCAAAGAGATGCTCAAGCTGTTTCAATTCAGCTTCTGAAATGGAACCAGCTGTCCCATAATATAAGACAGGCTCCTAACTTTTATAAGATTCCTTAGAACAAATTTCTGTTTTGTATGTAACATGACAACTGATTTTTAGAGTTGGTGCTAAGGATTTATTTTTTCCTATTTGTGTTGTGTTACATTTAGACAAAAACTTGCTGTTTTATGGAGCACTTTAACCAAAAAAAGATTTCTCTTAAATGTGCCTTATATAGTACGGTACTTTGATTTGAATATGCAATATGAGAACTTAGAGATCTTTGATCAAAGATGTACTTGGGAAGCAAGTCTCGGTATATATATAAAAATAATATTTTACTCAACTAAATCATTAACTGAAAACAGTCCCAAAAAAATGTTCATGGTTATAAATGGTTTGACAATATTTTTTGTTCTTGATTAAAGAGGAAATGCAACATATTTGGTGGTGCCACAAATATTTTGAAATATTAAGTAATGAAATCAAATCGAATTGTCCCATAATTTCTTATGCTTCAGAAATAACAGAAATAACAAGACATTTTGATGATGCAAGTTTATTTGTATATTAAGACAGAATATGTTAAAGACTGCTGTGTTTTTGTCTTTGATTGTTTCCATGCCTACCTCTCTGAATCTGAATTGACACAATAGCAGGCTGGAAGCTGTCTTTGCCTTCACAGGAGGTGGACTTGCCGCTTTGCTTCCAATCACTGTCTAAATGCACAATACAAGTAGACTTGAGCTTAAGGTCATGAACTGATGGCCAAATACCCTCCTTTATGATTTTTAGGTAGAGAGCAGAATTCTTGGTTCATATGTTTTTTGTCAAATTTCCACAATTTTCAATCATGCAAATGAGACCCACATCACTTTAGTTCTTCTAAGTTATTCTATGATGCCTTTAATAGTTAATAAATGCACTTGAGATGTAATTTAGTTATATTTTGTACTTGTGGATAATGGCTCTCACTACGGTCGCTGTAGTGAGTCAAAAGTCTTATGAAACTGTTTTGCATTCTGACAGTCAATTACTTAGTGTCTTATGTGTTCTTGAATTTTCTGAGATTGGTGTATGATATGCCGCATTTTTCTTCATTTAATCATGTTGCTGTTATCTGGAATCTTTTAATTTAGTCATTTTATTGTACAGATCTGGCTGTAATCATTCTTTGTTGTACTGCCAGGGACATACTGGTAATGTAACCTACTGGGCCTTTTGCTGGAGGGCTGACACCTTTAAAATTAAAGTTTTCTTACAATGGTCTGGTCGGCAACATAATATGTTATATTATAACCAGGTAATCAGCAGCAATGCAATTCACAATGGTATGTTGCAATCTCAGTCCCTTCACTTTAGTCCTGCCAAGCGCAAGACTTAGGCTACGTTCACACTGCAGCCCGAAGTGACCCAAATCCGATTTTTTTGTACATATGTGACCTGTATCTGATCTTTTCATGGCAGTCTGAGCAACACAGATGCGATTTTTTCCAATGTGACCCAGGCCACTCGGCTATGTGGTCGTCGGACTCCTGCTGGATTTTTGCCTGTCTGTGTACCGAACCTGGAACTGTTTCCCGACATAGTCCTGGATTTCCCATCAGTACCTCTTTGGATCTGATCTCCTGGCTCTGACCCCCGAGCATGTCTTCGACACCGGCTTTGGTTTTGCCCTCTGGATTATCATGCATTCCTTCATCTACTCCGCTCTGATCCCCGTCCTCTGGAACATCAGCTTCTGGGACTCTTTTGGCGGTGCTTGCCTCATATTATTTGTAGTCTTGTATTGTTGGATCCAACCTCATCCTCTGGGCACAAACTGAACCAGGTTAGTGACTCACACATTATCATCCTTTATTATCATCCTCCGCCAGCTAGACGTTGTCACTAACCTGTGTTCTCCCCCTGCAAAGTTTTCTGCCTTAGACACAGACGCTGTTCTCTGCAGTTCCATCAAAAATAAATGTTTGGTTAAATCTAACTGTCTTTCCATCTTGAACACTGGGTCTTTGTGTTCTGAGCCTGACAATCACTGTATTAATAAGCACAGTTTTTTATTTGATTGTAATGCTTTTCATTTACGGTAGTTAAATGAAACAGTCAGATTTAGAATGAACACTGGATACTTGAAAAGAGTGTTTGATATTTCTGGTAAAAAAAAAAAAAAACATGCTGTTGTCTGACCTAATTGGTTCAGTGCAATATCATTGAATTTTGTAAATGTATTTTCTATAAAATTTTGTCTGAAATAGAACCTTTACATTGTTACAAATGAGTTGGTATTCTTGTCCAGCTGACTGGTGAAACACAGAATCTCTTTCACTTTCCTTAAAATTGGTTTATCTTCTAAAAATGGAGACTAGTTTAGGGTGAGCATTATCTTATTTTTTCCACTGGCTACCAATTTGCGTAATATTTTATAGTTTATTAAGTTCCTTGTAGTTACAGGTGGAAGGTAGGTGTCCCATATTATTATGCATCTTTGGCAGTGTACTTGGGCGTGTAAATAAGGGGTTCTGAACTGCGAAAATGTGATGGTAACTTTTGGTTTGTATGGGTGTTTGAAAAGGAAGATGACGGAAGGGTGTGCCTACATAAATACCCAGTCTTTCTCAGGAGAGCAGAGGCGGCAGTTGTGAAGGAAGAGGGCTGGAGGGAGGCTGTCGACCCAGCGGGAAGCTCCAGATGTGGGGCTACTGCACTGACAGTCCTGGGCCCCTCTGGGCATATGCATTGCCAACCACAAGCTCTTCCGTTTTGCTGTAGCCAGCATTTGTGGTCTGGTTAGGGTGTATGGATAAAAAGGAAGGCAAGTCATGGAGAGTTTGATTTAAGACTTATTAGAAAGATGCAATATAAAGTATAAAAAAAAAATAGTAGAGATAGTAGAGTGCAGACAATGGAATGGAGATAAGAAAAATTACTTTTTTTATGCTGTATTGCCAGTTACACTATTTATTACTGATTAGAAGAGAAAAAAGATAGACAATTACACAATAGTATGATGAGCGATTATGGTGTTTAGTTTGTGATGTTTCAAAAAGATCTACAATGTAGTTTAAATTAAAGTATAGCAATGTTTGTTTGTTTTGTTTATTTTTCTCTCTTAGATATTCCAACAGCTATTAATGAAAATAAAAACAATAACCATCCAACACAATGTAACAGAACTCTCAAAAATAATAAGGAACTCCTATCTTATAAAGCTACAAATGCTACAAAAAAAATTAAGACAAAACAGAACCTATAGTACTCAAGCAAAATCTTGCTACAATACATTGTCATGATGGGTCTCTGTGATTAAACCCATATGCAGAACACCACAGGAAGCATAGTAAAAGTTCAACTGTTTATTTGATAAACACACACAGAGTAAAAGAATGCACTGGTTCTGGTACTGGTCGGGGACTGGTTTCACAGAGAATCTGCAGAGAGGGATAGTTTGGTTAGCCAGGTAGGAGTGAAGTCTTGACTGAGTCTTGATTCAGATTTGTACCTGATGAGGTTCAGACTGAGCGGTGGAGAGAGGGAACCAGTTGGGTCCAGAGACAGAGGGTTCAGCAGAGAGCTTCAACAGCAGCAGAGCTTAGCTTCAGGCTAGCGAGGTTCAGACCTTGAGTTCTTCTCCTAGTTCTCCCTTGAGAACTAACTTGGAGATTCAGACTGAGGATCTTCTGGTTTGGCTTCTCTGAGCAGACAGGCAGGTTTCCAGACATGAGCTCCTCCAGAGCCACAGACTTCGATCAGGTTACCTAAGAGCAGAGAAGACAGAGACTGGTTAGGATCAGGTTGCTCCCTAGGGCAGGCAGAGATTCTTAAATCAAGCTGAGGCTCAGGTTCTGCTAACCAAAACTGGTCAACACTCCGGCGCTGAAGACAGGTCTGGCTGCTGCTTATGTAGGAGGTCTCCTGATGGGCTGATGATCCTCAGGTGTGCAGGAGGCTCCAGCTCAGGAGACCCATAGCGCTCTGGAGACAGGTGGCAGATCTCCAGATCCCAACAGTACCCCAGATCCCAACAGAAAAAACATAAAAACAGGAAGGGATCCTCGGCGCCCTCTGGAGGGCAAGCCTCTGGATCCCAACATAAATATTGTTTTCAATTAAACTTCTATACCGATTTCATCCTACCAGAGACTTTTTATTTGCTCTCTATATAAAACATTGTATAATATATCGCCATCTCTACATACTTCTTGATCAGTCATTGGGTCAAAGTGAGAGCCATAACAGTTATAAGTGGAACTGGATACAGAGATGACAAAAATACTGCCAAACAATATTCAAAAAAGGATTTTCATAAGAGAAAATAAGTATACCTTAAAAGGAACCCATATTTTCAATACATCTGGGTACAGAACAACAATGATGGAAAGATGTATTTCTATTAGAAGTGTTGATTTGTTGAAAAAAACTTTTCTTCCTGCTCCGTTTTATTCATAATTACAGTTTTTACCTTTACAGGTTTTGCTACATTGTTTTATTTTAATGAATGAAATAAATAAATAGAAATAAAATAGAAAAGTGTAAATCCTAAATACATAGATTGCTCTAGCTTGCGCTAGATCATGAGTAGATTATTTGTTAACTTAAGCTAACAAACTTGCTTTCTATTTTAAAATTAACCAACATAACATAAACCAACATAAACATCCATCCATCCATTCATTTTCCGTTACGCTTTATCCCAGCTGGGGTCACAAGGTCCGCATCTCCAGCTGTCAACATAAATTGTTACATATATTATACTTTAGAAGGGATTTTGTTTATACAAATTAAGTAAAAGAATTATTTTGAATTGTGAACTTTTATATGATAATGCTCCTTTAGTCTTTTATAATCCAATAAATCAGTTCAAATTCTTGAAACCTTTGTGAAAGATGTGCCAAATCAGTAAGCTGAAAAACAGATCCTTATAATTTCAAGGATCTTGATGTGACATATAAGTTTTAACTGAAAGATATCTGTAAAATAGCCTTTTTATTTTGCAGTTAATGATTAAAAAATTGTTTGATAATTAGACTGACAACTCAGTAGTCCAGCACCGATGCATCTAATATTTGGGAGCCTATTTTCTTGGGTGGATGTAATGTCAAGTGGGTCCGTGACAAATAGGTCCAATGAGCAGAAGAGTGCTGCAGTTCTGTGTTTTTTCCACGGGGGGCAGTATCATTAGAAAACTCCATAATACCTCTTTAACATTGGCTCATTGTTTTCATTCTCATGCAAAAGTCTGAGTGATGAACAGTCAAAACAGTTAAACCTTTTAGAACAAAACAAGAAAAATAACTCTATCCTGTGAACTACAGCACCTTAAAGTTGCTTTAAACTTTAAAGCCGTTCATGAATAGAACAATGGTGTACTGCAGAGCTTTTAATTTAAAAAGAGGCAAAGCATCTAAATCTTCATGCTCAAAGACTAGGGTAATTGCCCTCAGACAAACAGATGCAAAGAGCTTATAGAAGCCATGCCCTCACCGCTCACACACAAACCCACACTTACCCCCACCCCTTACCCCCAAATACACACTTGAATTCAAAGAATAGTGCAGTATTGTGTGTCATGTTTTGTGTAGAGTTCAGTGTTAAGCCTGCAGCAGTTCTTCCAGTGAATCTTATCTACCCTTATCTGTATTTGTGACTGGCCTGGTAACTTTGGGCCTGCTCCATTTGCCTTATCACTTGGACAGGCAGCTCTTCTCCAACCCCCACACTCATCCTGAGATACATAATGCTAATATATACCATGTAACAGTAAGTGAAAAGTAGTAACTGAGCAAAGAAAGACAATCCACTTCATGTGTTAGAAAAAATGATCCAGGCTCTACAGGATTTTGAAACTGTATTTCTTGAAAAGGGCATTTCAGACAGCATCTGGCTTTTGGAGTCTAAAAGTGGAATGGAAGACAAAACCTTCAGATTATAAAGCATATTACAGTTTAGGTGAAGAACGAAGATAGCTTCTACCTTGGAGATAGGCTTAAAGATGCTAACCACATATTTAAATACAAAATTTTCCAAAGTATGGTGTTCTATGTGTGCCAAAAATGTGTGTTGTGACTTGTCCATGTGTCTATGATCAGTAAGGTTGTATCTGACATGCTTATGTAACAAAAATTGTATATTTTGTGAGTTTATATGTATCTGTCAGATTTAGATGCTGTGTCCATATTGTGTGTGCATATGTATTATGAATATTTATTTCATTATGCCTATTGAAAGTGTTATATGCGTGTCACAAATTGTTCATCTTGTCCTCATGTTGTGTTGTTTAAAAATGTTTTGGAAACTGTCTTCTTTTCCTGATGTCACATGGTGTCGTTTTGCTCCGTTGTTCTCCTCTGTCGTCTCCCTCTGCTGTTGCAACTTATGGTTCTCCTATTTCGTCGCCTTCCATGTTCCCCATTCCTAATTCTGTATGGCAGTTTTGTCCCCTGATATCAACTGCCTCTATTAGCCAGAGACATTTCTGTCCATATTTTTAGTAGTTTGTTTTATGTTAATTTTGTTTTTGATGTTACAACTGTGATCCCCCCTTTTCATTCAACTATTTATTACAGTTACCTCCAGGTAATGTGTCGATTAACTTACCAGTTGCAAACATGACTGTCGAAATAAAACCATTTGAATGGTTGTGTTCATTTGACTCTTTATTTGACAGGTTTTAACCACCTGTTTGAATGACAGGGCAACGACATCATGTGATGACATGGGAGAATGAGAGGCTATAACATCAAAGGAGAAGGCAGAGGAGAACATCTCATAACAACACGAGAAGATGACAAGTTTCCACTACATGTTCAAAAAAACCTAACATGAGTAAGATGATAAGCACTGAGATTATTAGACAGTAGTCACCAGGCCAGTGCCTCACCCTTTGCTGCTTCTCACTAGTCTAGAAATTTGTACACAACTCCACAAATTGCTGGAAGATATCCAGCTCACATCTACAGGAAACGTTAATGTCAATTCAGTAGTCTGATAACCTCAAAGAAAAAAGAATCACTGGAAGCTGCATCAAGCCCTATCCTCCTACAACAGTTGAATAAATAGACCTTGCCACTGAAGTGTAACAAAAACAATGGTTATAAAACACTTAATAAAAAAACATTTGAATGTATCAATTAAGACAGAGTATCTCAAAAATGTAGTAAAATGTGACAAATACAATGGTGATTAAAAAGCTTGAAGCTGGGTTAGAGCAGTGCGCTTGTGTTCTTAGAGGGTTGCAAGTATAGAACGATCCCCACAGCCTCCATTCTGGGTCTCTGAGCAAGATCCTTAACCCGACACTGCTCCCCGGGCGCCGCACAATGGCAACCCACTGCTCCCCAACGGGATGGGTCAAAATGCAGAGAGTGAATTTCCCCATTGTGGGACAATAAAGGGATTTACAAACCGGTGGACATGCATCGGCTTATGGGAACGCTCTGCTGCAGATGGGACTGGTGCTTATATATATATAAAACCAACATGAATTTAAACCGTGTGTGTAAAGGGGTCTTCCAAACTGACAAAGCAGTAATATTTTTCTCAAGTTGTTTAGGGGAAGCCCCTTAATGTAAATAATGTTAGTAATCTACCAGGAGTAGATAACCATTTTTAGAAAAAAGACACATCTCTGCAGTGCTACAAAATACAAATAAAATGTTTGAAATCAAAGAAAGTGGCGCAAAATTTTAAAATAATGTATTTTTATAGTTGTTGTTTTTTTTATTTAGCAAACATAATTTTAGTACCTTTTAACTGACATACAACAGGAAGTGTTTAGTTAGATTAATTAAGAAAAACAATTTTGTCTTTTGACTCGGTGTCTGTAACCTTCTTATTTCTACTATTAAATAATTAAATTGAATATAACAATACATTTACACGAATGAAAATAGATTTATATTTATACTTTAAATTTGATTTATAGTAACTTTCAAATAAAAACAAAATTTGCATGCAACTTAGGAAATGTCTGTTTCTATTATTATCATCTAACATCTAACCCATGATGGTTTCCTAAAGCTACCAAAGTTTTTTGTGCCACCCAGGATCCTGATATTCACTTCTCAAATGAAACACAAACAGGAAGAAGCGCAGTAACAAAGGTGGTCTTGACTAATATCCCCCCACTCCCTCATTTTCTCTTCCTCAGTTTTGTATGCAAACACGTTCATGCAAAAGCTCAATCATAATGCACACTTGGTCGCTCCTGGTGTGTTTGAGATGAGCAAGAGGGGGCGGGGTGGTGGGGTGAAGGGGGGGCAGTGCCTCGGGCCATATGGCAGAGACACAGACATTTACATAATGTCATATTTTATTTAATTAGCCATTCTAAATGCAATCAAAAGCTGATGAAGGCTCTGAGCTGCCTTGCTGATTGGCAACATGATAGCATGCTGACCCCAAAAACAGACCCACAACCTCCCATTCATGTGAGAGTGAAGCTTTCCCTCTGCTCTTCTCAAACCTAATTCTCAGCTCTGAGTGTGTGACTTCAAAAGATGGACAGAAGAAAGAGAGTAGGAGTGTGTTCATTGTTTGGACTCTGTATACACCTGTGAAAAGAAGATAACCCTATTTAGTAATTAGGAAGGGGTGAAAGATAACCCGTTCTGCAAACAAGCAACAAAGGGAGGAAGGGAAGAAAGAGAAGAAAAAAGACTTGAAGCGTGAAAGACAGGAAGGGTCGACCAGTGTGTGTGTTGCTCACAAGGTTCAATTTGGGGCATTTGGGAGTTTTGCTGTAGGTGGGGTGTACATTTCTGAGAATCAGGAACTAGAATGATAGACCAGTCCTCTAGGACTATGCTGTTCAGCCAAGTGTCAAGTGCACACAAACAGGCACACACACTGAAACTGCCATCCCAGAGGACCCAAGCGTTGGTGGGTAAAGGGACCCTCGAACAGGAAGGAAGGAAACAAGGCCTACGCCACTGTGAGCACACATAGCAACACACTAGACTGACTTCACAAGCTTGGATGCACATGTATAAACTTATTATAGCTCTGACAAATGCATACACTGAAAAATCCTCTTTAGACACAGAGCAAAACACCAAGCAGCGAGTAAAATAAACAGGGTGGTCAAAAACTGGCGAGCCAAAGTATTTTAAAGAGGCTGTGGAAAGATCCTCATTTTGGACCCTTTGCTCAAATGAGACACTTAAAAAAAGTATATTTAATGTGCTTAAAGAAAGATCTGAATCAAGATGTGCATTATGGACAGTTGCTTAGGTTAATTTGATATCAGTAGAATCAAGTCTGTAAGCAGTGATTTCAATCAAAATCTGTTCAAACCGAGTTTGAAACTGAGAGGAGAAATACATTGCATAGATTTTATCTTTGTAGAATTTCTTTTAATGTGATTTTATGCCCCATGATGACGATTAAAAGTTTAAAACAAGCAAAGGAAATTAGTAGAAAGTTGTTAATTATATTTTGATGTTATTTTTTCAAGGCATTTTTGGAAATAAAGTTGTTGAGATTTATCTAAACAGCTTTAGTGCCCTTTACTCCTTTTACAGGTCATGGATTTTTTTCCCCACTTCAATGTTAACTACATCAATTTATAATCCAATAATAATTACCCAAAGTGAATTACAGTAATAAGCACTCAATCTTTTTAGGATTTGAAGATCTGTTTTATTGTTTGCAGAATAAGCAGGGTTCTGGTCATTGTGTTTGAGAAAAGAGGGGTAGTTGAAGGGTGGGGTGGGACTATGTCTGGTTAGGAATTGATCCAGTCTGAGTCTCAGACAGGGTTGGAAGGTTGTAGCCTTGACAATGACCCCCCAGCTGAGGCTGTGAGCATGTGAGTAAACCTGTCTATAGGTCTGTCATAGCTAGCTTTCCCATGGTTATTATGTGAAATCTTTGAGCTACTCTTTACAGCAAATAATAAAAAAATGACTGAGATAAGGATAGTGTAATATTTTTTTTTAAGTTTTGCAACATTGCTTTACTTCAATGCAATTTTGTTTTTTCCATAAGCATTGTCTCATTATGTCCAGGAGAAAGTGCAGGAGGAGCCACAGGGTCACTCTAAAGGGAGGGAGGGGATCGATCAAGAAGGATACCCCTCACCACCACGAGCACCAAGCCCATCATCTGCCACACAAAAAAGAAACGATACAAACCTTCACACTAAGAAATGCTCATAAACATCACAGTTTGAACACAACTCATTACGCTTTGCTCCTGATGTACACGCTGTCTTTCTTCACACAGAGATAAACGCATGAGCTTTGTTGGCTTCACTGATTCTGTTCCCTCAAAATTGACAGGTGACAGACAGGCACATTAACAGGTAAATGAATACAAAAGAGATGTAGGCACACAGTGAAGGACAAATGCTGAGCCAAATGACCTCAACGTACACACAAACACATTCCAATCTAAATTACAGGTGCAAATTGGGTGAAGGGGGAGTCGCAGAAGGGGGTTGGAGGCGACTGAAATGGAAGAGCCGAACTGATCAATACTCCTGGAGGTTTTCCTCCATCTACTCCCCTCTCAATTGTCATGCTTTCTCCAAGCAATTAAAGGCTCTCTGTCTTCCCTTCTTTCTTTCTTTCTTTCTTTCTTTCTTTCTTTCTTTCTTTCTTTCTTTCTTTCTTTCTTTCTTTCTTTCTTTCTCTTTTCAGAAAATATTTTTCCCTTCTTTAGTCAGTCAGGAAAAACATTATCTAAAACAGTTTGTTTAAAGTAATAACACTAGATCACATTTTTAAATGTATATCTAAACCCAATGTCAAAGCATAACCCCGCCCCCAGAGAAATGTTTAAAAATGTCACTAAAGTGGGCAGTGTGTAAGAGACACCTCCAAATTAGGGATGAGGAGAGGGAATTAAGCAGGGGTGTGGTCTGGATGAAGGAAGGTTACTTTGAAATTGATATGACTAAATAAATAGGCTAATCTAGGCACCTTAAAAAAATCTCACTGTCTAATAGGTAATTAAATACCTGATAGTCACACATTATTGGTTTAATATGTTAAACATATCTCAACTGTTTCAAGTAAATCAAAAGCTACATACCTGCCCAGGCAGCCCTGATGTACAGGCACGCTAATTTTTTCTAAATATATCACACTGCATGACAGTATAGTCTCAAGCAATTCCTACTGCAACTAAACAAACCAAAAGTTCACAATAAAAATGAGCAATAAAAATTATGACTCACTTTTATTGGATATAAAAAGAAATAAAACAAAACAAAAATGTACAAATTTTTTATCTTAGTACGTAGGTAAGAGATGTCGATATGCATGTTTGATCACACTTTTATGTCTTAAACTAAAATGGTGTTGGGTGTATATTCTATCTTTATAAAAGCCCAATCAGGAATATAGAAAAGAATACAATAGAATATAATAGAAAATCTCATTATTATCCCACAATGGGGAAATTCTGGTGATTACAGCAGCAAAAAGATTATAGGAAAAAAAATGGTCGCACAAATGTGGACCTTATAATAAGATAATAGTGAAGAGTTAAAAAATAAACAAATAAAATACTATAGTGTAGAGTGTTTTAAAAATATAAATACTGTGCACGTGGAGAATAAATAACCAATATACAGCTATGTACTTTTTTACAGTAATGGAAAATAGCAACATCAGATATTTAACTGATTAAGATAGAAACTGTGCAAAAGCAGTATGAATGTAACAGCTTATATAAGTTGAAATCTTTTGCATTACCTATAAACTTTAAATAGCATTTCAGTGACATATTTTGTTTTGCAAAGTTTGTATTAGCACTATCAAGATGGAATGAAAATATAGCCATGAGAGAGAAACAAGAACCTAAGATAAGTGTTTTTAGAGCATCGGAAGGGTCCTGGGTTATATAAGGTTTCTCCAAAAATTCATCTTAAGACAAGAAATCTGCCTTGCTTTTGAAGAAAGACAAAAGCATTTCATAATGCACCGTAAGGTAAAAGCAGCGACTTCTAAAAAATTATACTAATGTTTGTGATTGCAGGACAAGCTGGGGCTTGGTGCCACCTCCTATAAAAACTAGAGATAATTAAGTTCAGCTTGCCCTCCTTTGCTTGTGTTTTAAAAACTTGTGCAATATTTTTAAGTTTTAGACAAAGGTTTCTGGTTATACAATCTGGCTATACATACCCTGCTTGCCTTAAATATAAGCACTAGCAAAAATAGGCTTGGTCTTTTTCAGTGTGTTATTTGTTTTCTTTTTGTAATTGGACAAATCTTTCACTGATGGGCCTTGAAAAACTACTAAGTTGGTGGAAAATGTATAATGTATGTGGCATACCCGTGTAAGGGAGTGTTTTTTAAATAAATAGAGTATTAGATGTTTTGTAATAATTAATGTCAGATTAAATTATGATCTGTAATCCAAACCCTGCAAAGGCATTATGATGTTCCCAGTTCATCCGTCATCTCTTTTAGATTGTGTGTAAATGAGTCTCATCCATCTGTGACCTTGCTGCATAACAGAAGACACTGTCCGTCGGGTGGCGTTTGAGACACAGAAATATCCTCAAAAAATACCCATATGCCCTCACCCTCATGCGCACACATGCACACACAGCAGGTGGCAACAAACACAGTCATACAGATGCCGGGTCAGACTGTACACAGCAGGTCAATGTTGGCTTTGTGTAACTCAGCATGCTACCATCATGGATTAGCACCAGTGTGTTAAGGTAACACTTTGTTACAGAGCTGGCACACGGGTGTTGTAATTAGTCATTGACCTCAGCACACACTCACACACAGAAGCCAAACAGCAGTTAAATGGGGATGAAATTGGATTTACTTAATTGTGATTGGCAATTTAAGACTAAATCTAGGCTATTTCTATTATTGAAAAAATATATATACACCAAGGAGACGGTTACTTGTTTTGTTGTTGTGAAGAGCTCACCAGGAATTTGTATATTTTTTTGCTGTAAATAACTTTTTTAATCTCATTTTGGATTAAATTTAATGAACATGGGTTCTGAACAGAAATGTTTAAATCTGGTCAGAGTAACCAGAGCCATAAAGCAATGACAAATATTAAACTCATCTTAGCAGGTCATAAAAGGGATATTTATCAAACTTTTATTCTTATATTTGTGTAACTAATTGTTAGTTACTAAGATGTCTGTGTTATTTCCTCTAAAAGTTGTCCTCAGTCTGTTGCGACATTGCATTGTGTGCTCTGTACCAGAACCTATCAAGCACAAACCACCAGGGCAGTTATGTGATGAAAAGTAATGCAAGAGACATAGATACATAAAGTAATGCAAATAAATATGATTGCATTCCCTACAAATAATTTTTTTTTTTGCCACTATTACTTTCACTTTGCAATGCATAGGCTTTATCACAGTTCAACGCTGTGTAAATCTTGACCCAAGTGTTTGCTTAATTTGAAATCCATGAAAAGATTTTTCAGGTCAATGGATATCAGTATCATATCAATGCTGATCATGTAACCCAGACTTCACAGCAGTCTAAGCCTTCCCTTTACACAAGAGCTAACTAAGCTAAAAAAGTGGTTAGGAATTAAAACATTTAGGACACTTACCTGATCAGACATATTTTCTGAGATTTAGAGCTTAAACTAGAGGAGTGAATGTGTCCTTTTCTCTACAAAGATTTCCATAATTTCCCAGTCTGCTGATCCAAGTGGTCAGCTGTCGGGTTACAAAACACAGAGGGAGACTGTTTACTTAAAAAAAAAAAAAATGCAGTGAAGCCAGTGGCTTCCAGGGACACTAAACCTGGATGTTACGGTGTAGCACCCCTATGGGCTAAAGCTAAGCAGTGTTGCTTTAAACCAAATCAGAAATATTCATTTAAGTTAAATGAAAACTTGTCTATTGAAACTTCTTTCTAAAGTGAAAAAAAGTGATTTTGAAGATGCAAATACAATGGAATGTCTAGAATGATTTGTTTAAAGGGAAATTACTTATTCAGAACTTAGATGCAGTAACTTAAGTAGCTTCCTTGCATCATGTGAGATATTTCAGCTAAATCTGTTTGAATTTATATTACTGAGGCCATATATCTTATGTGACCCTATAAATTCCAATTTTATACTTAAATTCCTGAAGACAGTGGATAATTGTTTTTCTGTTAAGTCTCATTAGGTAAATTGGATTTTCACATAACATCAGAAAACTCGATTTATGATGATAGGATGTTGTTAGTTCAATGCTTTTGATGAGGTACACTATTCTGATTTGTCAAAACTCATTTCTGCCAATTGTCAAATGAGGAAGATACTGCAAAGTTTGTTTAAATACTGAAATGACAAATACTACAAATATACATAAAGAAATGGAAACAGATAAAACAGGAAATACTATCATTAATGCATGTGTTGTGCTGTGATTTTATTTGTATTAATCAGGTTAATTCAAAACAAAAATTAAACCTTTTAACTTTAGCCCAGTGTCGCCAATTCTTGCAGCCAAAAGTAACAAAATTAAGAAAAATGTTTTATAAATTTGCTGGCAAAACTTTTCTTTAAATTAATGAAAATGTGTTAACACAACTAGAAATAAAGCAGCCTTTGTATTTGTTGAGCTATATAACTGTAAAGTTTCATTGAACTCAATAAAATATACATTTAAATAAACCAATGTCTAAAATTTTGTTTATGTCTCTAGAAACTCCCATAGAAGGCTTTGGTAAAATAACTTAGAATTGTCAAGTAACGCTAGTGTGGAAAACTGAAATGTAATTTCACTTAAAATACATGAAGTTCAACTGAAGGATGTATGAGATAAAAACAAAGTCAGTACAAAAACACAATATGTAATTTGTGTCACAGTGTTATAGCATTACTGATATTTTAAACATTAATACAAAAAGACGTAGCATTACCTCAACTGTCATTAGCATAACAGTGATAGTAGCTTGTTTTATGTTATTACTTTTCTACCAGCTAGTGATGAATTAGTATCTTCACATTCTTTATCCCAAAGAAGAATGAAAGTCTCAGCATCACTCAGACTTCATTTAGTACTCAGGGTGTGTGTGTGTCACTTAGAGAGATAGAGAGAATTGCATTGTGGTACTCTGAGGGTGACGCTTCGCCTTCACAGACAAATCGATTAGAGTCAGTTCAGCACCGTGGATGCTTTGGGCCTTTCACATAGACTTAGAAAGAGGGAGAGATAGAAGAAGGAGGGTGATGGGTAGGTTCATTATGAGGCTGGCCCTCCCCCAGCTCATTTTAAGGCAATAGGACCCCTCCAAAAGCATGCAGACTTGCACATTGGAAGCATGGCTACAAGGCAGATATGCATTGGCCTTTTATTTTACCTGCAGGTTAATGACACTTTTGATGTGACATGGCACACTGACATCAGTGCTAGGCCAAAAAACCTACTCTATCCACCTTGCATGCATTAAAAAATAGTTCAGGTTGCAAAACAAATGCTCAAAAGGTTTATTTACAGTATACCTGCTACAAGAGCAGTTGTCTTGCATGTTGCAGATAATACTAAATTACTATGAAAGCTGCAAAGCATCTACTTCTCAACATAAAAGCATGTCACTTTGAGTGTAAAGGTCAATATATGCTCTACAAGATGGGAGAAATTAGTTCATTTATCCAAGGCTGTAAGAAAAAGGACAGGGTTCTTTGTGGCTAGTATCTTCCGTACTTTCAGATAATTCAAACGCATGTTTCCTTGGAGGTTTTCATAGATCTCTTCCTTTTCCTTTATGGTATTCATGTATCTCTGACACCACAAACAAGAAAAGTTCTGCCTAGAATATGTGTCAAAAACAGGCTGAAAGAACAGAAGATTGTAATTTTGCTCTTGGGCCCCCGGCAATAATTTTGATTTTTTTTTTTTGCATACTGTTTATACCTCACCCTTTGCAGTATTGGGTGATTTCTTTGTACATTAAACTGATTTATCCATCTTTTTTGTACATTTAACTTGACACCTAATTTGTAAGTGATATATTTTTGTTCTTTTTTTCTTTTCACAATAAGATAGACGAATGAGCATGTAGTTGTTTTTGTAAGTGTTGCAAATTCTTTTCTCTAATCCTGTGCAATACCTATATTTTGTCATCTTTTTTCCACATATTTTTACTTATATTTTACATATTATATCACATGTTTCCTTGCGATATGATATGTAAAATATTAAAAAATATTTAAAAAAAATGTAAAAGTAATCTAGCCCTAAATCCTTAAAACTTACCAACCTTCAGCAAGCAGCTTATATGCCCAATTTGGAGGTGTGCATGTTTTGACCCGCTGTGCAGGCACCGTATTCAAAAGATTATATATTTTTTAGGGGAATGGAGAAAATGAATTGTTTGGGTCAGCCAAGGTGCCAAAACAACTGTAGTATTCAACATGAGCAGTTAAAGTTTGGTGTAGACATAGTTAGGTGTGAAGTTCCCCCTCAAGTTCGTTAAAACCATGTCAGATAAAACTGAAAGATCTTAATTCATACTTTTCAAAATGAAAACATATTTTCAACGTCATTTAGCAGGCACCTAAGGTATCACAAAGTTTCACATATCATTGGGTCCTAAAGACATTCTGTTACCCATAACCCTAAAAAGTAGATATTTCATAATTGTAATGACATTAAATAATGAATGTTGTCATATAAATATCTGAATAAACCAACACATGTTTGAGATGGTGTCTCGTTTGTTTGTTTGTTTTTTGCTTCCTAATGCCACATATCATTTTTTCTCTGTTTTACTCCTGTGGACTCACAGACATGCACCACTATTCACACCTCCCCTTATGCCCTGTCTGGGCTGAAAGGTCAGTGTGTCTGGGAAAGCCGTATTGGGATCCCCTTAAGTCATGAAAGGTCATTTGTATTGAGAGCAGACACTGAGAAACACATAGACACTACTTCCCCCAGTGTGAACTCATTTAAACGTGCTGACAAGATAAACTGCAGCTCAGGATCTGCCTGTAAAATGTTTTAAAAATGAATGTGTTGTCCAATGTGTCAACCTAAAGACAAACTCTTTAAAAAGGCTGAATTATTGATGATGGTAATGTCAAATACTGAGAGTTTCCCAAAATGATGAATAGCGTAATATAAGTGATTAAGCTAATAAATGGCCTATAAGGTTTAACAACAAGAAAAAACTTACAAAATAAAACCTCAAACCAAGTAATAAATGCATTACCAGTTGCGCTGTTTTATTTACTTGAGTACATGTATGAATTTAATTTATTTGTAAATAAAGGCGCTGGAATTTAGTGTAGTCTCCCATTTAATATGCGCACACTCTAGTCTCCCTGCATAAAGAGTCCTTGATTTAGCTGATTGCAGACCAGAGGCGAGAGCTGTTGATTATGATAATAAGAGTCTTTGTTAACAAGAGGCCACATCTGAAGTCCGAGAAGGGACTGCGGTTATCCAAAACGTGACCCTAGTTTAGCATAACAACAGAGTCAAGGTCTCTCTTTTTTCATCTATTAATTTTATCTATTTGTCCGAATCCCGACTGGAATCTAACAGTGAATCTGTGGAGGAACTGCTGTTCAGGGTAATTGAAAGGAGGGCCTCCATTCTGAAATATTTGCTGCTCATCTTTAAAGTTAATCATCTAATACTAGTGAAAACATGCATAAAGATGGTTTGCGATTTTAAAGAGGTTTTGATGGCTCTGATGTGGGAAAAGATTTTCCCATTGAATATAGTTAGACGTTATGATAATTCACAGCATGCCAATTTCAATAAAAAAATTTAGACATTACCTTTTTTCATTCCTCCTTTACTTGACATATTTTTTTATTGTGAGAGATACCTGTCTCATTTGCCTAAAAAAGAAAACCAGTGGGTGCTTGAAAATAATAAAGAATTCTGATTTAAATGAATGCTTTGTTATCTTTTATGAGATGCCTGTCGCATTTCTATAATAAAATATTGATTATGGGTCAATCTTAATGTTAAACTGTGAGTTTTATTTACACATTTAGCAATAGTGTATTTTATAATTTAGTGTATTTTGCAATTTAGCAATAGGATTTTAACTTGAATTTGCTGTCTGGTCAGTTTTTTATACCTATCAGATTTTTTTTCATACAAAAAGGGCAAAGTTGATTCTCTTGACATCATCAAGGTGAAATTTACTTTTTACATATAACAGTAAAATATCATGAGGGATTCTACGTATCTGCTAGGGGTGGACGAAGTACTCAACATTAGTACTTGAGTAAAAGTATGGATATGTATTGTATCCATACTTTTGACACGTATTGTAAGTATTTGATAAGTATTGTCAAATCTTACTCAACTATAATTAAAAGTTACTCGGTCAAACATCTAATCAAAGTACTAAAGTTCTCACTTATGAAGATACTTAACTACTCAAAAGTACATTCATTTAAAAGTACTTAGGTCTTTCAAAGTAAAAATAAAAATTTCTAACATCAGTACATTTCTGTATAATTTTCAGAGTAATTTGCAAGAACCTTGTAACTTTCATAAACCACCAGATGTACTAATGCATAGAAGCTCCACCTACAAAATCTAAACCACCTTTAAAGAATTTAAGCATTAACACACACACAAAAGGACAGCTGATTTGATTATTATTTCCTATTTAAAAACAAACCAAAAAGAAAAAAGGAGGGCAAAATTAAACTTTTATTATCACAAACAAACTACAACTCTGATTTGAAAACCCATACTACTGAAAAACATGGCAACATGGCAACGACTAACACCTTAACAAAATGTATAAACTACAAATAATATTTGCATTGGATCTCTCACATTTGTGGAACATCATGTAAATTTCTAAAACAGCTGTGTCCATATTCAGTCCTAAGGGCTGCTATCTTAAATGTTGCAGCAACAGAGTAACTAGTCCTCGAAATGTACAATATTTGACTTTGAAATGTAGAGTGAAAATTGTAAGTACCCACCCTAAAAAAAATACTCAAGTAAAGATATTCAAAAAAGGACTTAAGTACAGTAATGAAGTAAATGTATTTGGTTATTTCCCACCACTATTGCAATCACAGAATGGATAATCTATACAACATGATATAGAATTTTCCCAACATTAACATCATAAGTAGATAAGATTTTTCTCTTTATATTTTTTATCTTATTTTACCACCATTATTTACATGCGTGTAGACTATCACACTCAACTGTCTGGGGATTATTTTAACTAAATATGAATAAAACATGGTGATTTCTCCTCCCCCAACTCAAAACATTGCTTCTTATTGGCTTTGGCACAGTGCCACTCTTTAACAACTATCGGCTACACCCACCAAGAATCAAACCTAATTTTCCTTAAGAAGATTGGTGAAGCTCATGGCCACAACAATAACATAAGAGGAACACTTGCTTATGGAAAAAGGCCAGGTTTATAGTGTAGATGAAAAATTCAGGAGAGGGTTAGAAGAATAGTTACTAATATGATTATAGATTTTTATTTAAATTTATGTGATTTTCAACATTTTATAACATGTTGCTGTTTAAGGGCTTTTTTATTGAAATAGGTTTAAGCTTATTGCACATGTTTGTTTATACAATGTTTGTAACGCGATAAAGGTATTTGTTCTGTTTCAAAAACCTCTTGGGGTTAAAGTAACTGCTAAGCATCAAACTCTGAGACCTATTTAGCATTAATCGCTTGCTCCTGCACTGTAAGTACAGCAGAGAAACACACGCACACCGCCAACAAACAACAAACAAAGTGATGCTGGTCAAGGATCTGAACATCTCAGCGATGCCACTTGAGGATTTAGGCCGAAATCGCTTAAGAGGTAAAGGGTGAGTCAGGGTCACATCTTTGTGTGTGAGATCTGCAACTAAGTCCTTTCAAAGTAGTGCAGGACAAACTAGTGTTTAAGGCCTGCACCCCCCTGAGGCAGATAACTCTGTGGCTTTAATAGGGCAAATCAGGTCAGCTGTTTGACCAAAGGACAGGCAGCAGGCTGGTGTCTGCATAACACACACTCAGCCCAACGGCTTTCCGATATACTTCCCTTTTTCCTTTTTGTTTAATTCTGCAGGCCTTTGACATCATTATGTGGCAGCATTCATCTTTTCTGTTGACAGGAACATGTAAAATACATGGCAATTGTCTTGGCCTAATGTATTGCTGTGGAAGCAGAAGAGACCAGCCTAATAACCACATGGCTGTGGAATATGAAATATTAATGCAATTTCCCTTATTTCAGTCTCCTGCATGGTACGAACCAAGCTTACATGGTTTGAGAAGAACAAAAAGTTTATTTTAAAAGCTTCTAGCTGCATTACAACTAAATTTGAATGAAAACCTTTTTTTTTTTTACCTTAATATATTAAAGAAAGGGAAGGAAGTTCTTTTGAACATTTTCAAGACAAAGCTTTGACATGTCATGGGTGACCCAGTGTAATTATAATGTAAAGTGTAAAAGGTTCCTCACAAAAATTCAAAAATCTTTGTACATCTAAGGTTTTGTTGAAAAGAAGAGTTTTTTAAAAGTATTTTAAGCACAACTTTTGTCAAATTTAAAATAATTTGCTCTTAATTTAGTTAAATATTTATTTCCTTATTTTTACAAGAGCATTTCAGGTGGTATTTACAATAAAGCATAATGTGTGGCTTATATCACAATTTATAGCAAAAATACATAGCCATTGATGCAAATAACAGTTAGCTGCATGCTGCACTGAGGTCAGATGCCTTTTCAGCCTCAGCAAAATGACCCTAAAAATAAAAAGCAGACTAAATCCGACTTAACTTGCCTTTTGCCTCTGAACTGATTCATTGTCTGGACCTTAGGAATCCCTGGTAAAGGCTTATGCTGACTCATCTTTACTCATTGTAAAAGAAAACTACAGATCTTAAGTAAAACTATGGTAGAAAATAGCTATTTAAGTGAATCATAATGTGGACTAGGCTGTTGTAAAAAATACATATTGTAGGTTTATTGTTCACACCTGTTAGATCTCAGTGATTAATAAATTATCACTGTCAACTGTCACGGTCTTCGTTCTTTTAAGTTTTCTGTGAGTTTTTAGTTTCACGTTGACCCATGTTTTTCTTTGTTTTCTAGCTTTATTGGTGTTTTCTGGATATATTTGAGTTCTTAGATTTTTCTTTGCCCGCCCTCTGTTGCTGGTCTCCTTTTCCCTAGCTTCTTCTACAAGCCTCTGTTCACACCTGCTCCCAATCAGCTCATTAGTCCTGTCTTTGTTTGGTCTCCCATAAATACTCTCCCAGTGCAGTTCCTCAGTACTGGTTCCTTTTCTTTCCCTAGCTCCTCATGCATGTGTTCCCTGATGTCTCCATGGTTCTGGTTTTCTTTGCATTTTTATGTTGGATTGTTGAAATCCTGCCTCTGTTACCAATATCCGTATCATTCTTAGACGTCTCTTTCAGTATTTCTCTAAAGTCCTCTCTATCTTACTTTCTAAGTACCCCACACTTGTTTCCCTGGCAGCTCATAGTACTTTGTAAAGATTCAACTCTCCTTCTCCTACCTGTCCTGTATTGTGTCCTGTTTTTCTTACTTCCTTTGCCTTTTCCTGGTCTTCTAATGCTGCATGACCTTACGCCATTTTTTATTTTTCTCCTCATTTTCCACTCTTTGCAAGCAAATCAATTTCTGCCCTGGGCATGTCCGCACCCCCTTTTAATATCACGCACACACCCACACACATACTTATAACTAAACAGACACTTTTTTTCTAAAAGCAAATAAGAATATAGATCACATGAACACACAAAAATTAAAATACGCACGCAAACCCAGCTATGTCCTACAAACTTCCACGTACACACACAGCACACAAAGATTGTCCTGTTGGTGTGGTCAGGCGACTGAGTGACCTTTTCACCGATTCCCGTTATTAGAGAAACTGACATTCAAACCTCCCCAGCCCTCAGGACAATAAGACCAAACCTGAAATCTCCCTACTTCCACATCAGATATACACATACACAGACACACAGAGCTACACGTTTGTGGTCCCAACATCTTGCAGCTTTTTCTCCAGTTTTTGGCAACTGAATTGATTGCCTTCATGAGAACAAATACATGCAAGCATTGAGTTGACATATTTAGAGAGCAACAAACTGATCAGAACATACCATATAACATCAATAAAGGCAACAGACAAAATGTTTTCATATTTGTAATCGTCATCTTTGAAGGAACACAATACTAGACCTACACCTAACGCAACGCCACTAAAGCAAGGAAACATAGCTTGCAACACAGCCAATGAGGACAGGAGTGAAGACTCAAAAACAAATACTTTTAGGAAATTATAAATTAAAGTCGAAAGCAAGTCAATGATCTAGATCTAATTTTTGGGGAAAGCTTTCTGAGGTGGTTGCTAGTGCAGACAGAGAATACAGCAGCATTGGTTATGTTGTATAACAATTCTGAGAAATGATACATAGACAATGGCCACAAGATGGGCAGATCTTTGAGTGGCATCTAGGAACAATAAGATTTCTCAGGTAAACACTTTTTTTCTTTGCTGCACAAGACTCCTATTGCAAGTCAAAACAGATTACATCAACAATTGTGTCATATGTGCAGCCAGGACCTGTGCCCGTTTGACATCCATCCATTCATTTTCTCCCACATCTGTCAGGGTCACAGTGGGACTTGTGCCACTCTCCAGCAGTGTATGGAAGAAAGGAGGGGTAGACCCTGGGCAGTTTGCAAGTCTATCACAGGGCATCTCATTTGACATTTTATCAGGATAAGAATTTTGTAATGTAGCTCAGTTTAGTTAATAAATGTGCTTGTTACAGGTGTATCTGCATTGTGCTTCTCACAGGCAAAATATTTGCAAAAAAGCCAAACTGATAGCTAAGCAGAAGAACAATTCATGCAAATAAAAACTAAACACATCTCTGGACTGTGGGACCGCAAATACACTGATATGTGGATAGACTAATTCATGAAACTGTCATACACTGCATTCACAGGTCACTACTTAAATTGGAACTCGAAACTGGAGAGTTGTCATAACTACAGCTGAGTGTAACTCTATTCTGAAGAAGACAGCATTTAACCTTCCAAAGCAAATAGTTAAAGGGCCAAATACATCATGATTATATAAAAATGTCATGATTCACATGTTTTATAAAAAACACCTGAACTGACTGTTCAGCTCGGAAGATAAGTCGGAGCCCAGCAATACAGGAGGAACAGCGGAGGCTGTAGGCCTTTCTTTACGCAGGCCGTCTGGAGCTCTGCGGGGCGGAGCGCAGATGTGGGATTTTGGGGTAACAGGAGAAGAGGTGCAAGTGACATTTAGACACTGTTGTCAGACAACATGCTGTAATTTATAAATGTTTTAAATCAGGTTGCGTCCGGATTAGCCGCGGTCCGATAATCCTTGACCTCTGATGTAAGGGAAGTGACTGATAAATTCAAAAAGTCTTGTTAAAATATCTCAAGAGGTCTCGTTCTGTGGTTTATGGCCTGCAAAATCCCATTGATGCAGTCGGTCATAAAGCAGAACCATACATTTCAACAGAAGCAGGATCAGCTTAACATAAAGGATAAAACATATTTTATTCATTATCTCTACTTATATTTAGTTCTTGCGGAGAGTGGCTGGGTACCATGGGCTGGGGAAAAAAACGGCTCGCACATTACTGGATCTAACCATGCCGATCACTTTTTAGACCTCAAAAAAATCACGCGATGCAAGTTCCTTAAATGGAGGAGATTATTGGAAACATGAGCAAATCTGCTCTAATCATGTTTATTGGAGTAAAATCTATATCAAT
Organism: Cyprinodon variegatus; assembly: GCF_000732505.1. Lineage (NCBI taxonomy): Eukaryota > Metazoa > Chordata > Actinopteri > Cyprinodontiformes > Cyprinodontidae > Cyprinodon > Cyprinodon variegatus. The sequence continues at coordinate 1,208,554 of NW_015150493.1, forward strand.
TTGTTTAACACTGTATGAGTGTAACTGTACACTGAAATCACTCTGTTACAGATTTTGTACTTTTTAAATGCCTGGATATTAACCAATCAGAACACCCACAAGTTCATGATTGGCCGTCAGGAGTTACAGTCTTTGGGAAGAACGTTGGTCTGCAAACAGATGTGAGGGAATCTGCTTCTTTTTATTGGCCATTTGTTCTTCAGTTGGGTCATGTAATCTACAAGGGTTGCAATATCAGATGTATTGACACAAATCTTTGAATCAGTGTCGTGTGTGTTTGTTTATTAGACTCACAGCTAGGATGTCTGAAAAAGAAAGAAAGACATAAGATACTTCTTCAAAAGTCAAAGTGTGGCTCCATACACTTCGGTAAGGCTCCATAAAGTAGCATATCCACTTTAAGATCCTCTTTCTCATAAAGCTCTTAATAACCTTGTAAAGTATTTTGCTGATAAATAAAACATATTATTGTGATATATAATTATTATCATCAAAAAAGAAAAAAAGACCTATTAATTTGATTTTAAATATCCAATTTTACAATAATTCTAAAACTATATGTTTTTAAACTACATGGATTGTTGCACCCCATATTCTCCAGTTGTTCAAGTCATGCATCCATATATTTTGTCAGCAGAGGGATAGCAGAGATGCAAGAGAAAGTGGAGCAAACACAAACAAAGAAGAAGTGCTAGAAAACACATTGAACTTGTATATAAGAGTATTATTAAAAAATACTTGCATCCCCCTCACAATCAAAATTTTGTCCATGGGTCACTTCATCCTCCGACATGGCAACCAACTTTGAGCTCATTTGCCTGGCTTTGTGTTTCTGGATGGGGCCACCTGTGGAGCTGGTTGACAGTTGCCTTTTGTATCTTTCTGTATGTCTGCTTCTGTCTTCTTGAACCCCATTCAGCCTCGGCAGATAGCTGCTCACACTGAGCCTGGTTCTGCTGGAGGGTTCTTCATGTTACAAGAGAGTTTTTCCTCTCCACTGTAGCTACAAGCATGCTTGGTATGAGGGACGGCTGGCTAGTCCATGAGTTGATAAAATCAGCTGGTTTTGGTTAGATAAAAAACCTTAAACGGATCTATGGTCTGGTTTAATCGTCTCTGTAAGATGCGTTGAGATGAAATGTGTAAATTCAGTAAATATACTGAATTCATGGCAAATGGCCTGTACTTGTATAGCGCTTTTCAAGTCAGAGGCCTTGACCCATCCGACTTTACTGTTGCCCCTGAATCGAAATGTTGTTTAGCAGTCTATGACTATACAGACATTAGTAGATGAAGTCAGTTTTACTTAACTTTTAAATTTCTTAATGTTATGATACCTTAGGAGCAATTAGAGGACTGTTGTAGGGGATTTATGCAGTCTTAGGGCAGATTTTACATAGCCTTTGGAGACTGAGGACGCAAAGAATTGGAATCCATCAACTGACAGGTGAATGAAAATATTTTTTTCAGGAAAGATGATAACTGGGGGTAGTCAAAAAATGTTTAATGAAAGAACGTTTAATGACCACCCAATGACCATGACATCCTCCTGTTTGGATGTTAAACTTCTCCAGCTGTGAGGACATACCTATCAGGTATACTCTCCAATAGAAGAGTGCAGCAAAGACACATCAGTTAACTGTTCTCGACTAGTACCTGTGCATCCTTACAAAGCAGCATATCTATGGGAAATTTCTCTGACCTGTCACCCAGGGTTACAAATACACGATCGCTCAGACACATAACTAAACAATACTAAGTAACGTTCAAATTGTTAACCTACAGTTATTGGATATTTAAGACAGGATATCAGTTTAGACATTAGACCATGCAGCAAAAAGCTTCACATTTTACTTGAAATTAGGACAAAAAACATTACATCTGCTCCTAATTCATATCTGATTTGAAATAAAGGACCTGAGAACATCTTTCTGAACAAATAAATGAAAATTACTGCGTAACAGAAATATTTTCAACTTTCTATAGTCTCTGCTGCAAGTCAGGCAAAGGAGCATGAAGAACAGCTTTTCTCTGTCAAAACAAGCATTAGAAACGTTTCAGTGTTAATAGGTATCCACGGTATAATCTAAACTTAGACTTGTTTACAGATTTAAACTGATACAATAAAAAAGTGAGGTTGAATTCATCTGATGTGTTGGACTTGGAAATTTAAGTATATACAAATTGCTTAGTTTACCATCAGTCCACCATTGCTTTGTTAATTGTGATTTAACCAGTTCAGTGGATGACTAACTGGCACAGAGTGATAAAGATAAAGGTAGGAATACATTCATATATTTTTTAGGAATATGTATCAATGTGCACGTGTGAATCTGCTTTTATTAATCTTAACGGCTCCCAACATACTTGGGCTACTGGTCATCTAAATGCTGATGATGTGATATCTGCATGTGCCTGTGCGTTAACTTTAGTCAGTAGCAATTAAGCAGCCCCCTAGTTTCATTCAACATGTTGCTCATCCCAGGGTGTGGTTGATAACAGCTGCCTTTCTGTGTGATCTTTGAACGAACAAAGGTGCAGAGGGACAGGTAGAACAGGTTGGACATATGACCAGTGCATACGGGCACTGTTTGTGTTTAAGTCCTTTTGTGACCGCATCGGGGAGGTAAAGCAGAGAAGCGATACAAGTGTGTGTGTGTGTGTGTGTGTGTATGTGTGTGTGTGTGTGTGTGTGTGTGTGTGTATGAGCACTTGGCTATGAAGCTGCCACAGGACATACGACGGATCTAGCATACTGTGCATGAACATCTTTTTTTCTCATTTTGTCATTTTTGTTCTGCTGAAATAATAAATTTATCATATTTAGCAACATTTTTAATACTGGATGTTTGGGAACATGTGGAAAAATAAATTATCCATAATTTCTTCCTTTATTAATTTAGGTTCTGAATTTTATTTTATTTTTATTTTCAAGTCCATCTTTCTTCCATCTACAGTACCATGTTTCTCTCATCTAAATTTGTGATTTGGTCATCAGAGTCATACGGCCTTGAAGAGTAAGAAATACTTTGTCTGATGGTCTCAAAGTATTCCCAGGCCCTGAAAGAAAGGGTCTCCTTGAAGTGGGACATGTCCAGGAAACTCCAAAGGGAGGCATCCAAGAGGCATCCTAATCAGTTACCCAAGCCGTCTGAAATAACTAATTTTTGATGCAGAAAAGTGGCAGTTCTACTTCTGAATTTTAACTCTTAGTATGCCCCCTCACATAGTAAGTGGCATGTATCAGATTTTTATTTGTTGAATTCAGCAATGTTCCATAACTCATGACTACAGCTGGCAGTTGGGAAAGAGACCAGCCAATGGAGAGCTTTGTGGTTTGGCTCAGCATTTCCTTCATTACAACAGATTGGAGACACTTGAGCATTATGACAGGATGGGTTGTAGTGTAATTTGTTACTTCTTTGCCTCTCTTTTTACAATAAGAAGGCTGCGATGAGTGCACCTCAACATTACCTCTTTCTTCTGCTTCTCCCATTCCGTCTATATATGCAGTGCCACTTTTGCATTTAAATGGCAATATATGGATGTTGGAGGTGTGAGCATTTCTCCCTAGCCGCATAATCCCCAAAAAACAGTGAATATCTGCACACAAGGGTCTGATCATGGTAACGTATTTATTGACAGTTATTGTTAATTTCTTCACATGTTGACATCCTCTAATCAAAAGCCAAAATTAGGGCAGGACACACAGAGTAGCCCCTATGACAAAAAGCAGTCCTGGCCACCCATCACACATGCCTGATCAAAATCTTAAAACCAGTTAAAAATTTACATTAATTTGTATTTTACACTGTTGGGTCTTCAGTAAGTTCTAAGAAGAGCTTCAAAATGAAAATAAGAAATGGTAACAAAAGACCCAGAGTTGTGAGCAGGCAATTTATTGAAATAAAAAAAAAACATTAGGTCATAAGCTGTTCATCAGCTCATCAAAAGTTTTAGACCACAGCTTTTAAAAGCCATAATTTCTATCAAAGTTTGTGTTCCATGTAATTTTTTCCTTTTGATGGCAAATGGAAAAAAGCTCCCCATCTTTTAGCCTGGTATGATTGGTGGGCAGCACAAACAAGGCCTTTAACAATGTGCAATCGCTGCTGAGGTTGGATGTGTTAAAGACAGTCAAAGACAGCATTTATTAAAGGACTCTAAGTTTTATGGGACGAAGCTGTTCAATCTGAAAGACTGTTTATTAAACACAGGAGGATCCTGGTTAAGGCCATTACTGGTGCTGACTTCAGCATGGTTACCGGCATCTCCAAAGGAAAGGCTTCAAAAAAAAAAAAAGATACATCTTTAAAGTCTATACCCCCTCTAACAGGCAATCTTCTTCTACAACTGAAAAGGCCCATGTTGGTCTGGTAATGACTGGGCTTTTAAGCCATACAACACTACAATTCACAATACCGAACTGACCAAGACTTTTCCAGGAGAGTGACATCACTCCACTGCATATCACATAACATCTCACCACTCTTGTGTACCATCCTGCGTGTCCCCCTGCTCTTATCCAATAGAAAATATTTGGGGATGGACAGACAGTGGAGGCCATTTGTAAAGCCAATTTCAACACTTGGCGCAACAATCCCACCAACCTTTTGTAAACAGTTGCATGAAGCATGCCAAAGCAGTTAATGAAGTAATCAACAATGATGGAGGAATTTTTGACGCTTTGATTAGTGTTTTGACTTGTGTTTATCTCAGATGCTACTGTATCTCTGCTGATAAGCAACCAAACTACCTACAAAGCAATGCATTTCATTGCGCTTTTATTTTGAATCCGATATGCGAAATGAAGCATTGACATGTGAATAGTAATGTGAGGCATTGCTCCTTATTGGTCACGTGTTTTTTAGCAAGACAACACATAAATCGAAGCGGGGCTTCATTACCTGCATCCTTTTTACTCGGTACACTCCTCGAAGCCTGGCTTCAGATGTCCCATCACCACCTGATCCTGACCTGTTCTGCTTATCGAGCTCTGAACCTGCCTGTCCGCATCTTATCTATTTGCCCGACCTCTCTTCTGCCGGATCGCTGCCTGTTTGTGTACTATACCTGGAACTGTAACCCAACTGAGTTCTGGATTCTCCCTCAGCACCTAACTGGATCTCTGGCCTCTTTGCTCCGACTACTGAGCAGGTCACGGAAACCAGCTTTGCCCTCTGGATTATCCTGGCTACATTTATCTGCTCGGTTCTGATCTCCTGCCTGTCATCCGACCTTCGATCAGTGTTTGGGACTCCACTGCTGGCTGGAACCTACCTCATCATCTGGGCATGGACTGAACTATAAGACCAGGTTAGTCACTCACTCATTCGTAATCATCCACATCCAGAAAGACGTGGTCACTAACCTGTTGTCTCCTCCTGCAAAGGTTCCTGCCTTAGACACCAGCGATGGTCACTTCGGTTCAGTTTCCAATAAATGTTTTTAGAAATCTAGCTGTCCGCCTCAAATACTGGATCCTACTGTTCTGAGTATAACAATGTTCTGTAAAACTATGTGTCCCTTTGAGAATATTATTTGTTATGAGAAATTATGTTGTTTTTTAGGGTAAATGTTAATTCAATGGAAAGGTGAATAAAGTTTATTGTTAAGAGCATTGTTTTTTATATTTGTCAGATTAGATTATTTTGGTATAGTCTGTCACACCTCATCAATAGTAGCCTACCCTCTTTTCTTGTCCATGTTGTTCCACAATTTTAAGAAAAAAATATTTTTGTCTTCTAACATGTTGCCAAGCCAAATTACAGATGACAGTTGTCACTTACTTTAAAGGTTAGAAATTGCAGGATATACGGATTTAGTTGTCCAACAACAACTTGACAGCTTGTCTCTGCAAAATGCTGATCAAAACCCTAGCAGCTACTGTATTTGCTTTTGATGCCAAGCCTTTTTACATCAAAACACTCAGAATAGAACACAACTTAAAACCTCTAAATGTTTTAATGAGATTGACCTTCTTTACACAGTGGATTCTCTTCTTCTCTCTATTCTTTTTATTCTTGCCAGTGACCCAGATAAAGAAAAAAGCCACCTCATCAGGTTCACCCTCCACCTGTAAGTCAAAAATAGAGCATTTTGAGAGGACAAATAATGATGCTACTACAAGGCAGAGGAAGGAAAAAATAAAAATATACTCTGACTTAGGTTAGCCAAGAAGTTGGTGGATTGAAACGGTTTCAGAAACCAGTTTGACCTAATTTCAGACCAGTATTTGCTGTAGTAAAGTAAAAACAATTCTGATTACTGATTAAGATTTGACTTAATTAACAGTTATTACTGAACTAGTTTCTCAAGGCTGGCCAAAATGGCAGAACCAGATTTTTAGATATAAGAAAATCTGCATCAAACATTTTTTGTCCCTAATCTTTTGCAAATAAGACATATATAAGAAGGACAAAAGATTTTACTTTTTCATCTACTAGACGTTTGGACATTCATCTAAAATGGTGTAACCAGGATAGTGATTAGAACACAGCCAATGGCTTCAGGACCAGTGTTTCTTACAGTTGTTTGTTCCATTATGAAAATGTCTGACAATTTATTTATAGAGTTTCACAGTTACAAAAGTACTAAGTGACATCAGTGGTAGGTATGGTGGATTTTTCAGCTGGTATACTATTTCCCTCTCTCAGCAAACAGAGAGTCGTTTTATTTCCATGTCAGACCATTTTGCAACCATCATTAAAAATAGATTACTTGCTTTGTGTTTGATAAAATGTTGTCAGTGATGCTCTTATTTTGCAAAAGTTAACAAAATGTAACAGGAGGCAGGACTGTTCTGATGCAATGCATCACAATGACTGTTTCACGAAAACATGCAAATGCATGCCCTGTGATGTAGCAGCAGCTTTATTTTTACTCCAGTGTAGTTCCGGTAAATTAGTGGGCATGATAATAAGTCTTGCCCTGGTAAATAGCGGGGTCAGTTTTACCCAGTAGATAAATTCTGAATTTATTTAGACATTACGGTGCCACAGTAAACTACCAGTAAATTACTAGGTTAGGTTGTAAGTGTGCACAGGGGTTATACGTAGGAAGAGGGTACATGTTACCATTTAGACATATAACCACTTAGACTTTGTGATTATATTTCTAGTTTTTTTATTATAAACATGCCAGTATTCCGACATTACATTTTTCAGAGTATTAATACTTTAGAATTTTTTTTTCAATATACCTGCATTCTGATAGGCACGGCTGTAGAAACAACACTGTGATATTGCGTACCAGCAATCTTCAGAGGACCAGTGTGAGTTTCCTGGTCTATCCACTTGCAGCCACATGGCTTATTGCGCATGGCTGCATGTGATTTAATACCCCTTTGCATGAAATTATTGTGCATGTACTTGCCTGTTGTGTCCTGGTCCTCTTCCATCTAATGCTCTTTTTTACATAAATTATTCATTAGCATGCCTTTCTTCTTTGTGCACACTGGGTTTTAGCTGCTCTCGAAACAAACTTTACTCTTGTCCACCGCTGAGTGCATAGTGCCACAGAAATCAAATTGGATGACTCTACTTGATACCTTTATGTTTAATACAACCTGAGCCAGCCTCAGTTTTCACTACTGTAAGGGACAATAGGTGGCTCTTCACGTATCACTTATCAGCAGAGGCTTAAATGGCACCTACAAGATGTTTGTTTTTAGCTGGTTTCTTCACTACAGCCTGTGATGCTCTCTTGGTGATGGGCTTGTGCAGTCGACTATGTGTCAGGTGCACATAGTCCTGCACAATATCCCAAACTTGCTCACATAAAATAATCATGTGAACTCTTTACAATGTGTATGACACATACTTTGCACAGTACATTTACAGTCCTAAAAAATGATAATTGTTTTTATTATTATTGTGGTGAGCTTTACACAGATCTTTTGCAAGCTGTAAAAATACTTCTTCTTGCTGTAATCTGATACCAATGTTCTAGTGAAGAACGGTCCAATTCAGCACACAAGTGCACAGATTAGCAAGATGGCACGTTGGTTGTCGTAGTGGAGGTTTGTGTGAATATTGGGCTGCTGGATTGATGGTATGTTGAAATAAGGCTTGGACCCAGTAAGAAGGTTAATTTAAGAACAGCTATCCTCTTCAGTGTTAAAACATTTTCATTAAAAAACCCAAAATAGTTATCACTTATAGGTCTGTAACCATAAACAGTTTTATTGGGGTAGGTCAATGAAAGTATTTATAAAGATGAAAGTTTTGCCCGTCTAGACAACTTTATTCTAATTTAAGTGAAGCCCAAAGGGTTGCTGTGCCCTGGAGTGGTTTAAACTGAACTCTTTATTACAGTGTATTTAAAGGTATTTTTTTATATAAAAATCCTTTGCCTTTATATGTAAAACACTAGATGAATCTTCTTACTCATCCCCACAATATTACACAAATGCACTGCTGAACCATCAGGGATAATAAAAGGCATTCATTCTAAATTTCTTTCTGATACAGTAATTCACATGTCAAATTCTGTGTACTTTTAGGCCTAAAACCGTAGCTCAGTTACTTTGAGCTACCTCATTGCTTTGAATATTTGTGGCCAAAGAAAGGCTTTGATAAGTACGACAGGAGTAAAAACAGCTTGAGTTTAGGCTTTGCCTAAAGAGATTTTTTTCAAAGAAGGTTATGTATCATTAAAACCTAGAAGTCATATCAATCTTCCACGTGATTTCCTTTTCTTTTACTATATGATTCCCCTGCAGCTGTTGTTCAACAGTAAATAGAATCAATCTAATATTAGTCCATTCAGTCTGATCACCTAATTGTGTAGGGAGGGCAATTTCACAGAAATATGCTACCATTTGAGGACTTCTAGGTACTTGTGGGGACCAACAACCTGTCCCCATGAAGGAGAAGATGGACTAGGGTCTAGGTTTAGGACTAAGGTGTGTATTGAGGTTAGGTTAGGTTTAGGCTAAGGTGTGTGTTAGTAATGGTTAGGGTAAATAATGCAATATGAATACAATTCAATAGAAAGTCCCCACAAGAACAGTGTGACACAACCCTATGAGTGTGTACATGTGTTTATAAAATGTTCACACATTTCTTTGCAATCACATGGCATTCAGAAGACACCAAGCCTTTGTTAGGAGGCTGGTCAGTAGGAAGTAGTGTTGTCTATTCCTAAACGAGACACAACATTTGGGATCCACCCTACCCCCCAGCTGAGCTGCACACACAAAAACATTTAGTCTTCCCTCTGGAGTCTGCAACAAAGATGTTCGGTCATGTGAAACCCAATGCTAAAACCCACAGGTTGGACTTTGACCTTTCACACACACTCACATATGAAAGGACTTGGAGGAAAAGGAGGTGGAAAAGATAAAAAGACAGGATGAGAGCATGTGTGCGTGTGTTGTAACAAGATTATAGGCATGCAGGAGGGTCACTAATACAGATAATATGCACACTAGCTCCAGACATAATAACCAAACACACATCTTTCGTCCATACGTGTGTATGAGGATATTCTTTTCCCACGCATATTGAGTTCATGTAGTGTCCCATCTTTTTTTTTCTGTCTTTTAGTAACACACATTTTCGAATAGACGTAACCCAACCCCCTCATCTCTGTAGCTGTAATTAACCTTCACAACCTTTGGATGCATGTGTTTGAGACTTTGTCTCCTGAACTCAGTTACACAAGACAGCTAAAAGTCTCTGGGGTATATCTTTACCCACACACATACTTTAACGCCTGTGCCCTGATAATCCAGGTTTCTCTGGACTCCTGGACATCCTTTTATCCAGCTCAGGCCACGGGGATTTTCCATGAGCTGGGCCAGCCGGTGAGGCTGGGATCAGAGGGAGGCCCCTTTCTGGCCTGACCCTGGAGAATGCGAGCGCAATGTTGCGCTTCAGGTCATCAGCCATCATTGCACTCTGTGAGGTCAAGGTCTGTAAGAAAAGAGTCAGAGGCTGCTGTGATTGCAGAACAGCAACTTTTGCAGTTGGTAAGAGAGTTAAATTTCACTCAGCCACAATATGAAAGGCCAGCTTTATTGGCCTCTCTATTTACCTGTACAACAATACAGTTAGATAAAGTCAAGACCAATCAGTTATCAGTTATTATATTTACTAAGTAAAGTGTACTGTCTTTAAGAATTCAATACGAGTACGTCTCTGCTCTTTCATAGGTAAGTCCAAGTCAATGCCTGACTATGTCCCAAGTTTAAATTAAGTCATCAATCTCAAGCAACTTGAATTAGCATTTTCTTAAACATGTCTTCTGTATAGAATTAAATATAGAAATGGTTTAAGTTGTTTTCAGTACTGCTATAATATTTTCTAGGAGTGTAAATCCTTAGCTGCATTACAGCAAAAAGTTATATTGATTTGTCTGGAGGACGATAAAATGTTTGCAGATACCTCAACATCTGTCTCTACATGATTGCTATTGATATGATGCAATATCATTTGCCCAGCTAACATGATAAATGCTAAAATAAAATTGTCAATGGTATGTAATTTTTTTGGATTTTTAGAAACAGAAATGTCATTTGTAATAACTGCACAGGACAAGAGGGAGAAAACTACATTGGGTCTTTCAGTATCAGTTATCAGTTGAGAGCTTAGTTTAATACATCAGAGCTTAGTTTAATGCATCTTTGTGATCATTGTTATTAAGATGGAGAAGACAAAAACAGGTTATGTTAAACTGTGAAGCCAATGTCCTCAACTGTCTTTTACAAACAAATCAAACACATCCTTTAAAAAATAGTTTATGTATCTCTCTCCCAAAAAAGTTAAATTAGTGGTATCCAATACAAACAGACTGACTTTGGAGCTTTTCACTTCTTTTAAAACAACATGCTGTTAAGAAGGAGTATGTAGAATCTATACCTAATGTAAGCAACACTACTGCAACAACCATATCGAGACATATGTACTCTATAGAAACTCAGGAAAAAAAATAATAGTAATCATGCTAAAAATAATTTACAATTTAATTTCTGAATACCAGATCGCTGGGGTAAGTAAAATCCTGAGTCTCAACAACATGAATCCTTTGAGGTCTTTACTTTTGTGACCAAATTCTTCAAACTTGAGTTTCCAGCTCTACTTTAAGAGCTGTTGTTTGTTGCTAAGCGTGGAGCAAGAAGATTCAAAATGATTAAAATCTTCCTATTGTTTATGAGGCAAATGGACATTGAATGGCACAATTCCTTTATTAATAGAAGATCGATCTTTAATATTCTTTGCTTTGTTGTGCGTGTTAAGAAGGTTGGATGGCTTAATGATGTCAAAACCAGGTGTCCTGACAATTAATTCAAACTTAACAAGGAAATAACTCCAGATATTTAAAGAACAAGGCAGAAATGTCTGGACAAACATGAACAAGGACCATGGCAATTTGACACATGTTGCTTAACTCATTCTCTAACCCTCCCCCACCTCTCCTTCAGTGCTTCCTTCCTTCATTCATTCATTCACTCCTCTTTGACAATGTATTTGAACTTCAGACTGGGTTCAGAGGTGGAGGGAATGAATGAAAGGCTGAACATAGAAGAAAGGGATTGAATGAGCCTTCTTTGCTTTCTCTAAAATCCACTCTGACCCCTATGGCCTTTATAGGAGCAGACAGCACCCCTCTCTTTTAAACCCACAGCTCCCCTCCTCCACCTTCTTCAAAACAACTGCAAATGCAATCTTTCACATAAATCTGGCAAATTTCAAAGAGTCAATACCAATTAATGGGCACACATCAACTCACCTGATTTGCCACCAGGACTGTTGGTAAAATGTTGTGCTTTGGCTTAGCATTTGTACTTGAGTATTTATAATCACATGATGGTTATTAAAGAACTGTCTTTCTCAGGCTGGATTCAGGTATTCTACATAAAAACATTAATAACAATTTAAATCAACCAGCAGCCAGCAAATAGTGAAAATTTAAGAGGATTTTCAATTCTAGTAACATACAAGGTATACTAGAAGGTCAGTGATTGCACTGGCAGAAGAAAGGGTAACAAAATTACACTAATGTCCATATATCTTCATTTTGCACTTTAGATTGTATAAACACATCACATTGCTACCCCATAACTTAAATAGAGCATTGAAGTCATCAGTCGTGACCTCTCACCTTCTCAAGTTTTATCCCCTGTGTTTCTTTTAGGGATGAACACATTTACAAGCCTATAAAACACAAAGTTCCACTGGTTAAATCAATGCAATCTTCAAAGAAAAAAGAAACACAGAATGGTTCAGCATGTCACAATATGGTCATATAGATGCACAACACAAGCCTAATATGTTCTCTTTGTCTTGTGAACTGGTCTTCATTTTTACCATATTTGTGACTAATTGCAAGGGAATCTGGTTATTTTTCTGTCACAAGTTTTCACCTCGTTGAACACTAATATTTTTGGATTGAAAAACAGCCAACCAAGAACATGTATTTTCATTTTGACCAATTCCATAGCACTAGTTGCTTGCAAAAGCATTTGAATCCCATCAAAGTTGGCTACTTCTTTTAGTTCACAACAACATGTTTAGTTATTTTGTTGTTTGGATTTGATATTTTAAACTAACACAAAGTTATATAAGAAATTTTCAAGGACAATTTATTTTGACTGAAAATGAGAAAACCTGCATTTGGCAGTGGAATAGCTGCCAGGGTTAAAGGTGTAGTGCAATTTTACCAGAAAATTGTGAATACATTAAATAGCTAGAACCAGAAGTTATAGACAATTAATAGGCCATTCAAACCAAGGGTAAAGCCAATTAATGATTATTAGCTAAATGATTATAACTGCAATTTGCTTACTCATCAGGGTTCTTATTCTTATGTGTAAAAGTTTGGTCTCTGGGACTGGCTTTTAAATCCAGTTGTCTTTCACCAATTTAGTAATTTAGACTCATGTTATCAGCAGAGTTATTAATTACCAACTAAAGAAATGGTCCCTATTCATTCAAATCTTTACCAATAAAGGGTGAAACTGGACTTTGTAATAAATTGTTCACTGCATAAAATAACCACAATAGACCACGGGTTAAGATAAAATGGTATCTTAATTAACTAATATTCCCTATCACAGTATTATTGTAACCAATAACTATGCAAACACTAAACACTACTGAAAACAAGCACAAGCACCGTGAATAGAAGCAAATAAAAAGGGGAAAAAGTTCATTAGAGAGTTTCCCCAATAAAATAACCACAGATACGTGAATAACCCTGACAGATAGATATTTAATGTAATCAAAGTAGTGAAGCTTCATTTTATTTTACAGGAAAAAACAATGAATGTGGAATGGATTAAAATATAGCGACACTGGAACAGAATGGGTTAGCTCGGCTGGCATCATGACATCCGGGCCTAGCCAGAACAAAATAATTAGAGAACTTACAAAATGGCTCCTACCATGTAGCTGGCAATGAGGTAGCTTGGAGCTAATGATGTTAGGCAGTCCAACCCTAGTAGCCAAACTCTTTAAACAAATGGAAAAAGAGAAATCAAGCAGACAGCAACACACAATATTGTTCAGTTAGGCTCATTGAGCATTAGCCTTCAGTTCAGAACTCTTACTTAAGAACCATCAGCATTTGAATCAGAAAGCTCCTTCAGATAAAACCAAAAAGCACACATGTAAAAATATCTACTCTACTTATTTCTCACCAAGCAGAGTATCTATTAAGTATCAGATGAAGAGAGGGGAGAATGGGTTTACTTGTTGGGTTGGTGTGTCTGCGGGTGGGGGTTTTACTTCTGACCGGCCTGGTTCGGTTTGTTTCATTCAGTCCGGAGTCCGGGAGTTTCGGTTCGGTTCGGGAAATACAGTCCGCTTACAGTCAGATATTTTAATTATTCCGAATCAAACAACAGAGGCAGATATAAGCTGCTTAATTTTATAACTTAGAGCAGCCTTTACAAGGCCGTCCCCTTTAAACTGCGGAGGGACATTGTAACAGCGGCTCAAGGGGCACAAGCACAGCTCTAAACAACAGCGACTAGTGTCGCATGGATCCGTGGCTTTGAGCGGCTCCTGGGCAAACAGCAATTGGTCCATGGCCAGCATGGATATTATATTATATATATATATATTTTTTTTTTTTTTTTTTTTTTTTTTTTCCCAATAGTGGATATCTCCCCACTCTTCATTATTAACAAAGTTTTCTCTTAGATTGATTGATTTTTCCACTTGCACTTTGGATCACTGCATTACTTTACCTTAGGATTTAACTTCGGGCTGGAAAGCAGCAAAAACATTTAGAACTGAAGGTCTAGAATATTTTATAAAGTTCCACAAGTTTCCTTACACTGATTACAGATAGAATAGGTTATTGTTAGCAAAAAAATAATGTTGGAAGTTAAAGTTAAAGCACTGGTTATAATCACCCTTAATGTTATTTATTAAAATCTTATTGTTATTAATTATATTGTATTGTAAAACAACAGATAAATGAGTGAGAATGTGTGTTTATATCTCCCTTCATCCTGTCAGTGAGCTCTCTTTTTATATGAATTAATCAGGCTAAACAACCCCCATTTATTCGATATAACCTAATAAGCTTACCAGCATGAAATAATTACAGACTGAAGAATAACTCTGTAGCTCATATAAAAAGCTTCTATAGTTTTTAGACAAGTATCTTAGACAAGCAGTCCTATGCAGGGGACTTAAGAGCACTACAGGCAAAGGCAGTCATTATGCCTTTGCTTCTTTTGATTGCAGTCCTTTTTACAAATCCAACTGACCTTGTAGTCATTGTACATGCTACTGTGTTCAGTCATTTTTATTACAGTAAAAGGTACTTTTTCTGGCATCCTTTCCTATAGGTCTGTGTTCAACCTGGATTATACCATGCCATATTCATAGAAGCAGATTTAGGTTTTTGTATGGGAGACACCGCCTGGCCTTGACAAAATGTCCCTCTGTGGAGCACAGCATGTGCAGGGAAAACAATGTCTGCTTCATCTGAGAACAGACAAAACATACATATATTCTGGTTCTTTATCTGGACTTCACTGCAACTGTGCCACCCAAGGACATACTGTGTCAAAAGCAGGGTAAAAACATGCTTTGGAAAGTCTTTAGAGAGTATCTTATTGTTTTACTCAGTCAGGCTGAAGACAAACCCACCATAGTTTATGGAGCACTCCAGGTCATGGTCATATAGATTTTATAACAGCTACAAATGCTTAATGCTTTTTACATAAAGCAGCCCACAGAAGCCCATCTAACACAAGGAAGGTGCAGATCCTTTCTGAGTTTACAACTCAATGATGTCACGGAACAACAAAAAATAAAGAGCAAAATAAATATAGGTGGGATACTACTGCTACTGCTATTGCCAAGGTGTTGCCAGTTCTGTCTACGGTCAAGAAAGGTTTATAGCATTTCTCCACTTAAAAGTTTAAACTTACTAGCTTTAAAATATCTAATTTCAGCTTATAAATTCATCAGGCTTGGAAATTCATGACATTGGTGGCTGGTATCCTGCATATTCTAGATGTCTCCCTGTTCTAAACTAACCTGGAAGAAATTGTTTCCCTCTTTGTAGCCTCTCCTTGATCTGATTTCACAGGTTTTATGTAATTACAAAGTATTGCATATTGGTTGATGGAAAGTAAATTTACATGTGGTTTTTAACATTGTGTTTTCAAAGAAAGTCTCAGACATATATATATATATATATATATATATATATATATATATATATATATATATATATATATATAGCATATGAATGTAGCAGTTTATATAGCCACATAAAGTGTGCCCCTTATCATTTGCAAATTAGCACAAGCTCACTCAGATGGGATGGAAAGAATATGTTTAACTTTATGTAAAGTCTTAATATGCCTTGTCCAACTTTGATCCACTCCTCTTCTCAACACCAACAGCCTCCCATACTTTGTTAAAGAAAAGCATCCGCACAGCATGATGCAGCCACTATCCTGTTTTATAATGGAAAATGTGCATTTAGGGTGATGAAAAACAATGTAGTTTTTCTTTGATCTAAACAGATCTGCATGTGTGGGGATCTCATCGAAATGTGTTTGATTGAAATGTGTTAAATTTTTTGAAACTTTGAAAATTAAAACATTAAATTATTATAAAAAAATATATATGTTTAGATCCACTTGTGTTTCTTTTTATATCAAAGATGAATTTTTACCAAAATAATTGGGACAATCAAAAATAATTGAATAAGTGGGCATTTCAGTGTATTATTAATAGTGCATTAGAAAAACATGCAAAAACCGAGTTGGGTTTGTCATGGTAAAAAAACTGCAAATAAACTGATTAGAAAATATAAAGGAAAATTATATCAAGTGTACT
The DNA here is from genome assembly GCF_000732505.1 of Cyprinodon variegatus. Taxonomy (NCBI): domain Eukaryota; kingdom Metazoa; phylum Chordata; class Actinopteri; order Cyprinodontiformes; family Cyprinodontidae; genus Cyprinodon; species Cyprinodon variegatus. The sequence goes on from NW_015150493.1 coordinate 1,224,864, forward strand.
AGTCCTTTTAAAGGCTTTTAAAATGAAAGGTTATGGGCAAAATCGATCACTTCTGATTCTTAGTTGGCTGTGGTTTTTAAATAATTGTAAGCATGTGTTATTAAAAATAAATAAATAAATAAATAAATAAATAAATAAATAAATAAATAAATAAATAAATAAATAAATAAATTAATATTAATATTAATTGAACTTTACTGATCTCACATTGGCAAAATTTATCTCGGCATTTAGCTCATCTCCTTGGGGAGCATTGGGCTGCCATTGTGGGGCAGCCAGGGAACAATCAGGGGTTAAGGGTCTTGTTCAGAGACCCAGAGTGGCAGTCTATGATAGTGAGGCTCGAAGTCAGAACCTCAGGAATCCAAGCTCTATAACCACTTTTTTTTTAAATAATAATTTATATTACGTGTTGTCTTTATTCCACTACTGTCTGTGTCCTATAAATGTTGCAGTTTTAGTTTACTCATTTTTTTACATAATAAATATGATTATATATTTGCTCTAGTGTTTTGGTATCATGACTGTTTGATTATTTTCAGCATTTCTGTTTAGTAACTTTGTTCATTATGATCTCTCTAGCTCCATTTACCCTCTTTAGCCTCAGCTGTTCCCCACCCTCGCCTAATTGTTCATGCCTGTTTTTCCATCTCTCACTCTTTCCTCCAAATCAACTCTTTTGTCATCATGTACCATTGCTGGATACTTGTTTTGCCATGCTTTTGTTTCCTGGTTGGTTTACTACTAGATCCCCTTCCATGTTATGTGCCCCTTTCAATCAGGCTTGTCTGCATATTTTGCGTTTCTGTAATTAGAAAATATTTGCCTCTGTACATGCAAACATAATCTAACAAGGCCTAAATTCGATCTCATTGTGATGATTTAGTGTTACTTGAAATAAAAGGAGTCCCTAAAACAAATCACAGCTGAAAAAGATAAGAAAACCATCCTCAGAATTTAGGCGGCATTAGAGGGCTGAAAGATGTGTTACCTTAGTTATTTCAAACAAGGGTGTAACACAGATTTTTTTTATGTAAAATGTGCTTACCCTCTCCAACTTAAAGGTATAGTGGAAGATATTCCTTTTTCTGGGTGGATCATCAAAATAAGCAGTCCTCCTAATTGTCAATCATTCTGGGGACATTTTTACATAAGGCCATCCAACATCGTCCCCATTTTCACTTGCTGGTGGTGAGTCCGACGTAGTGGAACAATTGCAAATCTTCTTTTGGAAAGTAAGCTTATATGAGCGATGCAAAGAGCAACCTTTAAACAGAGCGTGGACGAGGAGAAATGGGCTCGTATTGTGCATGGGAATATTTTTTTTTTAAGTGGAGAGGGCGGGTCTTTCCAGAAATTCGCAAAAATCCTCCACTATACCTTTAAGGATAGGCAGTTCAAATATTATCTTTACTTTAATTAGTACATTTATTATTTTTTCCCTGAACTCTTTCTGATATATAGCAGAAACAATTGGATACTCTTGTGTAAAGATTCTTTTTTGAAAGAACTTAATATTCATTTCTTCAGTCACACAGTTCCTTATAGGCATTGTGTCCAAATGAACTAAACATAGAACAATCAGATCTGTCTGTCCCTTAGTCACACAGCTGATTGATCATGGGGTTTTGTGACTACAGTGCAAACAAAGGCACAAGATGGTATTTACACAGGTACATTTTGTGAAAGTACTTGCCTGGATGAGCTCACACACCACATTTACACTGCACCCTACATCTGTGTCCACATAGGGGATGGCTACTATCAGCTAAAGATAATACACTATACTTTGAGGAGGACCACACACACATGGTATGCATGTGCTCTGAGATAGGATGCACATGCACGCACACACACATTTGAACTGAAAACAGCTGTTCTGTGTTCACCAGCAGATAGGATGTTGTACGCAGACACATGGGTGTCAGGAGTTCTCCAACCCCTCTGGGCAAGGTTGAGACATCGCACACACACAAACACACTCACATACACATAGGAAGCTATAAAGTTCATAGAGTACAAGGCCAAAGGGTAGAGGTGGAGTCTATAGGTCCAAAGAACATTGTGTGTCCTCATCAAAGACACTGTGTTTATGTGGCCAGATCATCTAATAGTCTCACACAAAAAAGACTTTAAAAAGGTAATGAGGTAATGCTTCATTTATACACACTTATACTTACTGTACTGTATTTGAATTGTGTTTCAGTGGGATAATAAAATATGCTGCTTTAATTAAATAATGTTCCAGAATCCTCTTTCTATACAT
>NW_015150493.1:1227567-1248408 GCF_000732505.1 Cyprinodon variegatus
TTGACCCGGGTCAAATGACTCAGCAAGTGACATGTGTTAAAATCGCCTCTGATGGGGATGCTGTGGGAACTCCAGACCCGAGTCGACCTGCCAATTTATGTGATACCAATACAATGTACGGACGTCAACACACTGACTGCAGTCGCGTCTGATCTAACAAGCAAAAACAACTTTGTGTACATTTGATAAACATGCCGCAGCACTGGTGAGAGGGATTTCGGACAGATACTGTAAAAGAGCAAAACACTACATATAATACTCACTATGCCTGCCTTCCTTACACGTTACTCTCCATTGTTTACTTTCCTGATTTCTGTCACACTGGTGACCTCATCAACGTTAAAACAGCATGATGGTGTCACCAGACACGCAGCAGCATGGGCACAGAGGTCATGCAGCTTGTCTGCGGGAGGTCAGAACCAGCTATTTTTGCTCCTGGGAAGGGAGCCAAATACTGATTGTTTGCTGGTCCACCCTTAACCTGGGTTAAACCCCCAATTTCAAGGGGAAAGAGGCTTTATTGCATTGTTATATGAACGTCGCAGTTTCCGATCCTGCAGCCTGTCCATCTATACTAAAGACGGTTTACAGACTTTTATCTCAACATTTTCAGGCAATCGCTGAGAATGTGAAAACTACTGTACATGGTATTGATGTGATAGAACAAAGTTACTTAAATCAGACTAACAAAGAAATGTTAGTCTGATTTACTACTCTACTCTTCGTCTTATTTCTTTTGTTAGCATATTAAAAAGAACATTAACACAAGTCTTGAAGTTTCAGACAACTGACTCTTTTTTTATTAGGTTTATACAGAAAGCCTTCTTAAAAGAAAATATATGTATAAAACTGGGACAACAGCTTTATTCAAAGCTGTAAATTAAAACAAAGGATACCATTAGGCTTTCATTTTTTTATTAATCATTTTTCAATAAAGGGACAAAATGGGCATGTGAACAGGATTATGCAGACATCTGCCAGAAAACACAGACAGTGGTATTCCCATTACAACTGAACAGAGACCCCAAACAAGTACAACAGAAATCATAGAGCTTGTTTTGTCCAATGACCACTGGCCACCATTAGAAAATGAAATAAAATTATAGTGAAATTAAAACAAATGAATAAAATAAAAACAAACCAAAAACATATGACTCCATTCCATGTCTCTGTTTAGAACAGAGCATATAGGTAATAAATAGTAGCTTCCATTGTAAAAGATAAAGTTCATGTTCAAGTTACAACAAACAGCTCTCAGAACAGGAATAGAAAAGGCTGATAACAAAATATTCCGCATTGCCATTTACAAAAAAAGTCTCAACTCAAGCCGGCTTCTCCACATCCCCCTGGTCATTTTTAAATATGCTTTGCATATGAAAGTATATTCACCCAATCTAAATATAAAGCACCATTTAGTATTTGGCAATGGAAAAGAAAATGCAAAAACATTTCATTTGTTTTTAAATGTATTTATTTCAACTTTTTTTAAGAGATCCATGTACTGCATATTAAGTTTGTTTTTAATCTTTTGATTTTTTCCTCCTCTCTTCTTGATGTTGGAATGTTGTCAGGTGGGAGAGGTGAGAGAGACAGAAGCACACAACAGAACAGGCCAACGTCAGCGTTCAGTACTGCATACAGGAATGGCAGCAGAGTGAGGATAAAGAAGTGCGAACAAAAAAGTAAAAAACAAAGAAGATATGTACAAACACCTCTGTGGCAGCAGGAATGAAAGCAGCAGCCATCTGATGACCTGCAATGCTTCCCAATGCCACACACTTTAGCTGCTTTTTTATGGGATTTTTTTTTTACATTTTATTTTATTTCTTTAGACATACAAATAATTCGCACTATATTATCCTGCCAAATTAAAAAAATATACCGTGGCAGCTTGGGGTTTTTTTCCACTACCAAAACAGGTATGGCAAATACCTTTAGAGAGAACAAGCAACAGTTAAAAATACGAGCCTCAATATAAATACTATAGTGCCTACTCTAAGTGAACATTGAATTCAAATACAATTCTAGAAATACAGAAAAAGTAGACCATAAATGTGTTTAAGAATAGGAACTGACATGACTGTGCATTTTCCTATATTTTAAGTTCTTTATTATATATTCATATATAATCTCAATCCTTTCCCCAATGAAAATTGTATTTAAACCTGAAGAGCCATGAAGAACCAAGGCAGAAAATGAAAAAAAAAAAAAAAAGAAACATCACAAAATCTTTTTCTTTTCAACTTTTCAGAAATGCTTCACCTGCATATACTGTGATCGGAGCATTAATCACCACGAGGAGGCAATAACAAAACTTAATAGATTCCCCCCCCAAATATAGTATAGTGCCATTTAAAAAAAAGACATGTTTTTATGCCCATATTTGAGGGAGTTACAAAAACAGAACCTTGTGATGTAAGTAACAAGATTGGAGTGTCTGTTGTCCAGGCAGAAACTTGTTCAGATGATGATGAATATGAACTTCTTTAAAAAAGGTGGTTGTTAATAAAGCCAGGAGAAGTGCATTTAGTTTGCCACTAGGTATGAGCAGTGATTAGTTAGGCTGAGAGTAAAATTTGGAGTTTTGTGGGTTACCAAATGTTCAAGGAGGAAATGGTGAGGATACAGAGGTCAGGGTAGGTAACGCTGCTAGCAACAGATTTTGTGTGGTGCTTTTTTTTTTTTTTTACTGCTTGTAACAAGAGGATCCTCATCATCAGACATTAAAAAAGATTTTCCCCTTCGGCATAAACTTGTAAACTGGGAAAACTGAAACAGTGCACTTCACGTCAAACAAATCCAGCTTGTAGACTCAATCCATGTACCATCTCTCAATGTATATCTAGGACAATGCACATTTAGTGCTTTACATCCAACAGCATAAATGAAATTAATTAAAAAACAATCTCTTTTGGGTTGCAAATAAACAAGAAACAAAAAGCAGTGTGCCTTGCATTGCCCTACAAAAGTATACACACCCATGTTAAAAACTGCCGCATATACATAAATACACACACACATAAATAAATATATATATATATATATNTATATATATATATATATATATATATATATATATATATATATATATATATATATATATATATATATATGTGGGTGTGTTAAAATTACTACAGCCTATGTTGTATGGTTCTTTTCTACTTGAGTTGTACAGAATTGTCCCATTTTATGTGGGATATATTAAATACATTTTTTTGGTTTTTCATTTCTCAATCACGAAGAGTTGGCATTTTAGCAAGGCTGTGCACACTTTTGGGAGCCACTACATGCATATTAATAGACATAAAAAGCTTAAAAACAAAAAAATATATGTTTCTGAAATCTCTCTTTCTCTGCCAGTCATTGCTGATGACCCTGTTCTGAATCTAGAATTCACAAGTAAAATACATTGCCTTGGATCCCATAATGGGCACATAGCTTCCAGTTTTATTTAGATTTTTATCTGTTTAGGCTGTTATTTTTTTACAAGTCTTAAGTGAGCTTCAATTTAAGCTCAAATATTACTTTTTGCATTGTTCCACACACTGACATGCTGAAGCAGCTTTGTAGATTAGTGCTAACGCAGACATGTGACACTGCGCCTCGTCCCTCAAGTTTTGGATTGTACATTTCATCACATATCACCTTTCTCTCAAAAGCAAAACCTCAACTAATTCAGATATTCACAATACTGCTCGTACCATGCTTGCCATAAATTCCCAAAACATAGACAAAGTATTGAACATGTAATAGCTAAATGATGATTTTGAACTTTCATTGTGAATTGTCAGTTTGAGCTGTCAGGTGCTTGATTCAAGGACCTTTTTCTGGGTGGTCTAACTCATTTAGCCTTGTCTTGTGTGACCCCAAACTTAAACCAGGTAAGATAATGGCCAATGCACTTTTGATATATCAAAGGCACTCTTCCTTATTACTCCAAATGATAGTACAAATTGAGTTTGTTGCAAACTTTGTCTTTTTGAAAGAAGTTTGAGGCCTGTCATCATTTTAAGTTTAGTAGTCAAGCCAAATGTTTATGATTATTTTTTATTCCTTTTAAACCCTGTGTGAACATTTTATCTTTTAGAAAGATTAGAATAAGTGCATTTTCAGGGTCGTAAAAAAGGGGGTCAAGTAAAAGACTGTTCAATTTCCATGTTACAAAACAAAGCTGTACATGATATGTGTTACAGAATGTATGCAGCATGGATGTATATTTCTTTTTTATTTTTATTTTTTAAGAATAAAAAGAAAATAACTGAATGAGAGAAAAACAGCAACACATTTACTCAACAACTAACCAACCAGGGACAAGTTCTTTTCTTTTTTCTTTTCTTTTTTGATTAGCAAAAAACATACTATGCATGCTGACTAATTCTTTAAAATGAAAAGCAAAAGAAAACTCAATTAAAGGAAATAGTACACAACATGTAAATTATTGCACAAGAGAAAGGCTCGAAGTTTTGCGTCAATGCAAGAGTATTGCCCCGATACAGATCATGCATTCGATGGGTAATGAAAACAAGGTGTGCTGGTGCAGAGCACATGGTCTTAGACTTCCACCAGTTTGGTGAAAGAGGGAGTGTTGGTATCAGGACAAATCTACAAGGGGGCTAGGAATAAACACTTGACTGTTGGCGACCCAGTTGTGAGGGGAAAAAGGTCTCATTGTTTCTGCCTTCTACTCTGACTTTATTTCGGTACTCAAAGGACGGTCACTGTGCCATTTTTTCATGTGTTTCTCCAAGGTGCTGTAAACACTGAAGGGCATTTGACAAATTTCACACTTGTATACATCTTTTCCCACCTGACCATGGGTCTTCATGTGGCGGGTAAGTTTGGAGCTCTGGGCACAAGCATAATTGCAAAGCTCACATTTGTAGGGTCTCTCTCCTGTGTGGCTACGCCTGTGTACTGTTAAGTTACTGCAGTTCTTAAAAACCTTGCCACAGAACTCACAAGTGTCACTTCTGCGTCCATCCTTGGAGCTGGGTCTTCCAGGACCCCCAAGGTGGGGTGTGCTGCCCCCACTGCCTGTCCCACTGCGGCCTGACATTCCTCCATCAAGTTCTCCAGGTGGGGTCGAAAAACGCAGGCTGCCATTCTCTGACGAGTGCTCAGATGATGATGCAAAAGGCGATTGTCTGGAATCCCCAAAATTAAGAAAGGGATCCTTGAGTTGTCGAGAGGCAGCATAGCCAGCCAGCCATTGGGAGTAGACGTTTTCTGTGTTAGGGATGGTAGGGGTAGGCAGGTCAAATTCTTTCTCCAATTTAATGCGTTTTGAAAAAGGACTAAGTGGACTGGGACTACCCAGAAGCAGTTTTTTTGAGAGGCCAATTGAAGAAGATTCATTAGGAGAAGCTCCTCGTCCATTTACTGTGGAAACAGTGCCTTCTTCTACACGTTCTGTTTCCAGGACAGAGTCTCCATCGCACAAGTCCCGATTGTGGTGATGGTCTCTGCTGAGATGATGATGCAGATGGTTCTCTTGCAACATTGCGTTTCGTTTGTGTGCATTGAGGGCTTCACTGAAATGCTGCATGCTGGCAGCAAGACCCATTCCCTGCATGACCTCTGGCAGTGACCGAGGAATAGATGCCTCATCAGCCACCCCAGCCAGTCGACTTGCAATACCACTGCTGTTTTCATGTTGTCGTGATGCTTCCAGATTCAGTCCAAAGTGATAGCTGTTGTTTCGTTTGGGTGGCCTCTCCCCATTCTGTACTTCTTCTTCTTCCCCCTCCTCTTCCTCCTCCTCCTCCTCTTCCTCCTCCTCTTCTTCTTCTTCTTCCTCCTCTTCTTCTTCTTCCTCGCCATTTTCTCGTATCATGCGGTCATTTTCGCTTTTCAGTTTGGCCACCACTGATTTAAGTGCATTGCTTGCACTGCCTATATGATCACTAGTGCCAGGCTCGGGGGATGAGGCAATAGATAGACCATCTTCTGATTTGCCTGTGTTTGGCGAGGATGATTTGTGCATATGGGTCTTCATATGTCGTTTAAGTTTGCTGGCCTGTGTGCAAGCATGATCACACAAGTGACATTTGTACGGCTTTTCTCCTGTGTGGCTTCGTCGATGCACTATTAAATTGCTCTGGAATTTAAAGGCCTTGCCACAAAACTCACAACACTTTGATTTTAACTGAGTGTTGGAGGAAGAGGGTGGTCCTGCTGAAGGGAGAGGAGTTGGAGGAGTGGTTTGTGAACCCACAGGTGACTGCATGGAGCCTTGTAGTGGTGGAGGAGTAGCAAGATATGGAGGTTTGCTACCCCCTGTGCCCCCTGTACCTCCATTTCCTCCTGTTTGGAATGGCTGCAGTAAGCGCTGCATGGGGCTTGGCCGGCTGGGTGACAACGGGGGAGTAGACCCTGAGGTGTTGCCTGCCAGTTCCCGTAGACGCCTTGAGAAGTCCATTGTCGGAGGTGGTTCCAGAGGCAGAGGAGGATTAAGGCGCAGCACCCTGTCAAAGGCACTCGGGTGGTGGGCTGCCAGCGCCAGCTCCTCTGGGCTCAGGTGGTGGGGATCCAGATGATTTCGTGGAGGGGGGCTGAAGAGAGGTGGGGTTGGGGGGAAACGCTGATGATGGCCCCCAGGAACCCCAGAGCCAATGGCACCTCCTGCTCCGACGCTGTCCCTTCCCCCTGAGCCTGAGCCAGGGATGCGGAGGAGGTTGAAAGGGCTTGCATCAGGCGGCAAATGGAGTCCATGAAGGGGAGGCTGAGAGGGACAGTCGGCACCACCACCAAGAGAAGATGGCCCACCCATGCGTGGGGTGAGAGGACTGCCATGTTCGCTTTCCAGATAAATTCGAAAGCCATGAGAGTTCTGGGCATGCTGAAGCAAGAACCAGGCACTGCCATATGACTGCTTACACGTTGTGCAGGTATACGTAGTTGGCTCCTCCTTACCTGTGGGGACAGAGAGAGAAAGAACTTACAAAGATGCTGACTATATGTTAAACACTGCTTTGTAAAAAAGACTAATAAGAAGAGTTGTCTGAACTACTTTCATCACTTTAATGTGAGAAAAAAGGCCGGACCTTAGGCCTTGCTGAGTTTAAAGTGGTTGGCACATGGTGTTGAGGGCTTTGCAAACACAACAGCAGCTTTTATTGAGGTCATGCCCCACATGAGTAGCATGTGAGAAGAACTGTGTGTATCTCTTTTTCTCCCAGACTGCTTTGGGACATAATTTCCCCCTTTAGACTGACTGAGAGTCCTCTATTGTCAGCAGGAGAACAAAGATGCAGGCTATCCCTGTGGACTGCTATTTCTTACTGATCTACCAAAACAGATTTGTTGGCGAATTCATAGACACCAAAAAAAGAAACAGTTAAACACACACAAAGCCCCAGGAGAGACAAATGTATAATAACTCCTGAAACCTTTAAGTTAGTAAGTTTCTAGAGTGTGCGTAATTTAACATCATAGCATGCCCAAAACACCAGCTTGTATTTAACCCAGAAATATGGCATAGCTAAATATTAAAATACCTCATATACATTTTTACTGTGTCCACAATCATCCCACATGCATTTACCCCTCCCAAAAAACAGTTGACACTTATATTCTGTGACTTATGCAAATAAGTAACCTTAGTAGCCCAAAGAGGTAAGACTGTAGGAGTGTGAAATCTTTAAGGCTCTGACTGAAAAGGAAATTTGAATCTCACTGTCTAGCTTAGAGCTATTTTTTTCCTAATCAAGCCATGCACAATTGCTTTAAGAAGGCGATGAGAAGAACATTTAAAACAATAATTGCTTTTGTAAGGGCATGTGGAACAATGACCTGTGGTGCGACCTGCAATGCGTGTCTAATCTCATTAGTGGACGGAATGGACGGCCATCGGCTCGTTTGCAAGATTAGATGACAAACGAACCCCCTGTTGCTAGTGTTCAGAAGTGACTTTTGCTTAGCGCAAAATGAAAAAGCACATCAAAAGGAAAAAGAGACAATTTTGCCAAAGTCTGAAAAAGATCCTATTAAAAATGTGTATTCAGCTTGTTTGAGTTAGGTAAGCTCACTGTGGAATTACTGTGTTACCACTGCTTCTCTTTAAAAAAGGAAAAAACAAGAAAATGTAATACATTTATCTTTAAGCTTTTTCTTGTGTGAGCACAGACTGAATAAGTTGGCATTAAACAGGTTTCTGAATATCATTTGTCCATTTCAAAATCAGTTTTCCTTTTTTGAACATCCAAACATACAACTTAAGAAAAGCTTTTTGGAAGGTCAAACAGCTTCTTTGAAAGTTGTAACATCTGTAGTGTATAAATATATATTTTACATAACCCTATTTTTAATAAAGACATATACCCCTTTATGAATATATCATCATAGATGCTATTTTTGTTCAGGATTTAGTCAGAGCAAAATTCTTTTTATCTGGTTACAGACGGGTTTCACTAAGGATTGTAATAGTTACATCCCAGGTCCTGGATACATGTGTCTGTGAAAGCTCTGATGCCCTAACTGATCATTCATCCAGACTTATTCATCCGTGCATCCTCCATTTCAGCCCTTCTACTCAATGTTATAATTCCTACCAGCTCTGTGGCACTTAGTCATGATGCTCCCCTCCATTGTCCATCAGATTAATAGTCAGAGAAATCCTCAAGTCTGGGCTATTGCATTGCAACATTTTGTGGTGAGTTACAGAGCGGACATGTAACGAAATCTAAGTGAAGCTGGTATTCTATCAGATGAGCTTATCCGGTCACACCAGCATACCCATGGTCAATACAATCCAGGTTAATCCCTTAAGTTTATATATTTAGTTCATCCCTTTAGTTTTGTATGAAAAATAAACTTTAAACTACCTCAATGGGCATGTATCACTTTAGTGACTACTGATCTTAATTACACTTCAATTCTTTTAAGAAACTGAATGCTGGGTATTAATTAGATCTAAAGCGCAATCGTCATAATGAAGAAAAAAATGTTTGAAGTATATCACTTTGTGTTCAAAGAATTTACAGTACATGAAATAGCTTTCATTTTTCAAACTGATCTGCATTAAAAGAACATTGCAATGATATTCCAGTAAACTATACTAGACTGAGACCATTTTTGATTTTAAAAAGACATATCTGTTTCTGAAACAAAGGTTTAGCCATAACTGTGCAACTCCTGAGCTTGATTCAAAGCTCAGTCCTGTATCTATGCTGGCTGAAATTGTAAGGTTAATGGATGTTGGAGTAGACAAGCGCCCCACTCTATCTCACTGTAATATACTCCCATCAGCCACTTCATTAGGCAAACTCGTCACTACTCCAAAGTGAAAAAAAAGTGAAGTGAGAAAGTAGAAGATGAAGACAGATTGAGTCAAAGAAAGGCAAAGACAGAAATGAGGCAGTGGTAGTTACTCTAGATAAGGTTTCAATAAAAGTGAAAAATACCTAACAACTCTATAATCCTATATCTAACTAATGTAAAGTTTGAGCCAGCCAAGGTGGAGATTGTAAAAAAAAAAAAGATGGAAACAAGGGAAGGTGGATGGGGTAGATAATAGCATCCGGTTCTTTACCTGGGGTAAATGTCAGAGCTTTCGAGACACTAGTGAGACTCTAGAGAACACACGCAAGCACTGTTTCAGAAATGTCCTAACACTCAATACCTGCCATGCTACAGTGACAAGCACAGGCATTAAGCCCTATTAAGCCAAGGGCATTGCCTGGACACTTATGTGGTGCTAGATGGAGGAGGAAGCCAGTGAGGCAGTGTGACTCAGGTTTCAGAGCTCCTCTGTGTGGAGGGGGGGTGTATATATGTGTGTGTAAGTAGTAGGATCCCCTGGCTCCTTCAATCCCTCTCTGAAGGAAATGTAGCACTTTGGCTGTCCGGATGGCTGAAATAAAGCTTGTGCACTACACTGAGGACACAGAATACACACCTCACAAAATAGATTAATTACGTCCTGTATCCACAGGATGTATCTTTACTGGCAGAATTATGCAAAATTATGGATTCATTCAATTATGGCTTCAAATTACCTTTCAAAATGTGTCACTTTATCAGCGACAATCATAAAATTAGCAGAATTATGCTATAAATAGTGAAATAAAAGTAGGCTATTAAAGTGAAATCTGTATTTTGTTTCACTGGCTTAGCTTGTGACTTCTCATGTCCCTGAAAATCCAAGAGCATTCTTCTGTTTGGGAAAAATTCTTCCGATCCATCAGATAACACATTTACACTTTTTTTTTTTCTTTTTAAACAAATTTACCTTGGAACGTCAGACTGAATAACTGTCTGTTTCCCCAGCCAGTCATTCTGTCCTATAAATTAGCTGGAACGCCACCATTATTTCTCTCCAACCAGCTGGGAGACAGACACCAATGCCAGATCTTGGCTACAAGATAGGACAGTTCCACAACTATCACATTGGCCTTTCCCCTGTCTCAGTTGAATTTCTTCCCTGTAAACATTTTCTTCTCTGTTCTTTGTTTTCATATTCCCTTTTCTTCTCTTCTCTGCTATTTCAACAGATAGTATTACAATGCAACATCTCCACAATAGCATTTGGTGAAAATTCTTGCAATAAGGATAAATATTCCTAAACACAATTTAGAATTTCCATTTGACTTTTTAGCTTTCAGGAAACTCAGTTTGTATTTAAATCCAAGCAGCAAAACCAACCTTTGGTCACACAATTTAAGATTTTGAAAGTCAGAAATCAGGTCTTAAAGCATATAAAAGTAGTAGTAACCACTGCAATGCAAGGCAGCATTACCCCTCCCACACCTGTTGCTGTGCATTCCCTGTCAGTTGACTTGCTTGCAAGTTAGACCCTTTAGATGTCAATGTTTACTGTAAAATTTTTACTGTAAAATTTATGGTCACAAAAAATGGAAACAGGCATGGGGTGAGAACTAAAAAGATGCCATCCATCGCTTAAAAAAGCAGTTCTAAAACTTTATTAGGCAAGCTACATCTGTACAGTAGCAATCTCAAGGCTTGCGTCCTGAATACACACCCGGAGTAACCCATGTAACCTAACATTTTAATGTTATACATATGGGGTTATATGCAGGCCAAGATGATGAAAAAGTAAAATTTTATTTAAAAGAAATACAATTGGTTTTATAAATATGAAAAAGTTTACTTTTCAGTTTTTAATAAAAAGTAAATAAGTAAATGATTTGGTCAAAGGCTTTTATTGAAAAAGTATTGTCATGTTTATATACATAAAAAAAAAGTGTTTTGGGTTTTTTATTGATTAGTAAAAGGTCTCTGCTAAAAAGCAGGAGAAAAAAAATTCTTACAAATAAATTGCATACGAAAGGTTTGGAGAAAGGGCCAGCACAGGCAAGATATTCCTCTCTCTGTTCACTTTATGGGTTTTTGAAGGTTCAGCTGTTTCAGATTTTTCTTTCAATGATTTGACTTTAGGATTATATTCATTTTATTAGACTATTGTTGAATTAACATTTTTATTAAAAATTTATTTGAGGTGATTTCGTATTCTGTCATCTATTACTTGCTATTAATAATACAATTGTGACTGGAAAAAAATATTTAAGCTAATAAACAAAATATTGAAGAGAAAATGTTGAACGGTAGCACATCCATTCATCATGGAAAAGTTGCTGGATTAATACTAAATTGGTGTGCAAGAGTATGTGCTTTATTTACTATTTTTTTACTATTTGTTATTCATAGTGTCCATGCAGTCTGTCACAAATGCTGATTTGTGTTCAATGCAATTTGGCATTTACTTAATCATATTTTATTACTTTAAAGCATTTTTGTAATGTTAGTAGGGTAGGACAAGAAACAATTGCATTAAAGTAACTAAATTAACCCTGTAATGCCAAATGTATCGTATTTGATACATACGGTTTCTGAAATGTTTTGCGTCTGACACCTTTTGCATAATTTACTGGTAAAAACTTTGCTCAAAATCCTATTGTACACAATCAGATATACCTGATAACAGAGGGCAGAATACTACACAAAAAATGATTTTGACTTATCGCATAGTAATAAAATATTAATATCAAAAATTTATTTTTGTTTTTTCTTTTTACATATTTTGTTAAAAGGCCGAATAAGGACTTCAAACCAAAAAAAAGTAATTTTCTGTTTTGTTTTATTCTTGGATCGGGCTTTAAAGGGTTAAGTAGATGCCAATGCATTATATTTTTTCCAGTGTAAACCATTTTTTAACTTAACCTTTGAATTGTCTTGTTAAAGACAACAATTTGTTTGGGAAATTATGACCAAAAAATGTAAGCCACAATTAGAAACATCCAGTGGTAAAATGAGAATGACTGGCCTTAATTACCCAACATTCTAGAGTTGACCAGCTACCATGAACCATTAATGTGGTTCTTTTATTGCTCATACAGTGTTGTTATACTCCAAAAACAAACAACTTTTGTCATTTGAGAGCTCTTTGCCTCTAATTGAATATATTCTAAAATTCTACATATCTTAAGTTTAGTTTTAGTTACAGGATTTTAGGTAATGCTTTCTTAATTATATGTAACTTCAGGAGTGAAACTCAAAAATGACTTCCAGACTAAAAGGAAAAGAAAAGTATTATTAACTCTCAGGTGAAACATTTTTACATTATCTTTTATCTCCCAAGGCTGATAAAATATGGTAAAGTTTAAACCCCCACCGTGAAAATTTGTCAGTCAATTAGAAAAAGATATTCACAGTGCTTCTCTCTCCATTTAATTCCCTCTATGTTTAAATATTCTTCCTAACTGGACAGCTAACAATTGGAATGCAAACAGTGGCAGCTGGTGTCCTGTTCGCTCACTGAGGAGAGGGAAGCCATCAAATAACAACATGCGAGAAATTACAGAAAAAATAATAATAAAACAACCCATACTCCACTTGGAGGAATATCAACCTCTAGATCAAAGCCACTTCCTCAAACATAGCCATTTTAAGAAAAATATAACAGCAATGGTGCAAAGAATACTAGAAAGCAGTAAACAATTACTACCAAGTCACAGTGAATATGACAGCAGAAGAAAGGCGAAATTCCTAATTGTGCACTCAAAAGAATTGTGCTTCTCTAATGACTAAAGTTGCTTCAGTTTAGCTGCAATTAACTGAGCTGCTCCACTATGCCTCTGACCTCACCATCAATATATGCATTCCAGCAGGTGGAAGCAGGTCCACTGTTATACTATGCACATTGATTTGGGGCTGGGTGACCTATTTATACTGGAACTTTTCAAATGTATATCTCTTTAAAATTACACTCATTGATTAATTTGATATAGGTCAATAATTTGGAGTTAAAGAAGGAGGCTTCATTTTAACCTGTCCTCAAAAGAGAAATGTAGCCTCTCTTCATTCTTCAGATGCCAGTTGATCATTTTAGGTTTCTCTCATCAAAGCATTGTTCCACCAACTAATACAGTCTCCTGATTCTGTGTATTTATTTAGCTCTCAGCAGAAATGGCTTAATGGGATAATCTACAAATATAATTGTTTCTCTCTGAAAGGATGAGATGAGTATCATTTACTATAAAAATGCGTCTGTAATTTCTTTTTAACAAATTCTGTCCTCTTTGTTAGAGAATGAGGGGGTATCTCCATCAATCTCCAGAGAGTGGTTTCCTAAACAGGAGTGGCCTAATGTCACTACAGTCTTGCTCAGGAGTAGAGGAATATTAGCTCTGTATCAATGGGTTACTTTATAATGATTAGAATGAAAATTATATTACATTATACACAAAAGGCAAGTAAATAGAATCATGTATAATGAATATAGACTACATAGCAGTAAAAGAAATGTATCACTATGTTATATCTACTTCATATTTAAATGAAAAAGCCATAAGAAATGGCTATTTGGTTTCTTCAATAGATTGCAAATAGAAAGACCAGAAGACATAGAAACACAGAGTAAAATATATATTATATTCAAACAAATGGGTTTCAGATTTATAGACTTTTAATAAACAGGAACAACAATATTGTCACATTACAAAACCCCCAATTTGAACCTAAATCGCCTTCAAACAAAGTTTGGAAAAATGAGTGTCGAGGAAGAAAAAGAACTTTGAGGGCCTTTGGATTACCAAAGACAACAATGAAATATCGATCGAGTCTGATTACACGCCGCTTTCATTCACATAGGTGCGCTTGGACATGTGTGTCTGCATGGTGCTGCTAAACAGCAGTGCAGTCCGGGCTGATGAGCAAGAATATCAATACAGTCTGTCTCTGCAAGTGTGTGTGTATGTCTCTGTGTGTGTGTTTGTGCACATATATGTGTGCCAGATATATCAATACCTTCTGTGTCTGTGCTTTAAACCCCTGCTGCGTTACAGACTGTGCTATTTGCAACTCTCTCACCAATCTACGTATAAGTGTGTGGATGTGGGGGATGTTGCGTGTGTGTGGGAGTGTGTGTTGGCCAGCCTCATTACAGTTGCCATGTCAAAATCTCTCCTTTTTCCCTCTTTTAGTAGCTCCACAATCACACAACCTCTTTCAAATAAACAGTTGTGCGTTTTTTAAAGTTTGTCCTAATGACACAGCTCACCCCTTTAAACTATGTTTAAAAATGCAATCAAACAGCTCGCCCTTAAAAGCAGGATCCAAGAACATGGCTGCACCGATGCAATGTTGCCTCATGTGCGTGTGTTTGTGTATGTGATGTGTACATGTGTTCATTTACTGGACTGGTAGTCATGATGGCAGGGACAGCATTCACTTAACCCCAAACCGCCATGGTGAAATTACAGAGCATCCAAAATTACAGCACTTATGTGAACATAGAGAGAGGGAGAGTCGACTTGGTCCTGACATGCATCCACACATACACGTGCTTTCACACACACACACACACACACACACACACACACACACAATGCATGTGAGTGAGGTGACTCAGCATTAGAACCGGCATTAGACCACAACTGCATAAACTTCGTTTTAGCCTTTTTTTTTATTGCAGATTTCTGTCCTTAATCACAGTTTCAGCAGTTGAGCTGTTTTGTTGTAACTAAAGCTGCAACCCTCACATAGACATTCAATTAGTTGCATCAATTATCAGACTGTGTTGAATTCATCTTTGCATAGTTCTATACTTTAAAACCCATTAAGTTGTAGTAAATACAGTCCTTCTTAATCAACAATAAAAGCACCTTTGCAAGATGTTTTATTCGATCTCACAATAATGGAAAGGTTATTAATATGGTACCCAAAAATGCCTTTAAGACTTTTCTTTGCTGGTTTGAGACTTTATTCTTAATCAAGAAATGACATCGTTTTTGTGTTGACCAAAAACTGGCCGACAAACACCCAGGTCTCACTTGCAGACCCTTAATGTAAGTCTGTGGGGTTAGAACCAGTTACTTGCCTTCTCAGAATACAAGCCACTAACTAGGCTGCCACTCCCCTTAGACCATACTATAAACTACAAACAGATGTCCCCTTATGAGATATGAGGCTTTTCATTATTCATTCTAGTTATAGAGGAAAAAAATTACTAACAAGATAGGAATAAATTGTGAGTACTCTGAAAAAAAACAACAACACCAATGTTCACTCAGGCTGTCTGTTTTGTTTTGTTTTTTTTTTCAACAAATCTAAAATGTATTTGCCCACCTGTATCAAAAGCTAAAGCATCTACACTGACCAGAGAATTCCTGGTCACTTCTTTTTATTCTTAGAGTGCCTTGAGAAATAACACACGCAAAGTGAGAACAGCAAATTCCAAATAAAAAACACCACATTCAGACAAATAACCTGCTAAATCAGGTTAGTGATTGCACACTGAGTCATCACAAGGTCAGAAGTCTGACTTTTGATGGTAGGAAGCCTTCTAACTCATCATTACACAAAACTTAACTATAACTGTCAATTCAGTCAGTTAATTCAAACATAGATGTTTGCCTGAATGTTTTAATGAAGAATTTGATTTCTAATGGATTTCAACTTAATGAGCAAGTTCCGCAATGGAGCAATGAATGATCAGTACCTGTACAGTATTTGTTGGCTACTTTGTTGATTACACACTTTAAAATGTGCATTTTTTCAAAAACACATGCTTTAACAAATACCAAAGAGTTTACAGAGGGTGAACTTTCTGTCTTGACTGTATTTTGGTTTCTTTAACTTGCATCTACATATGTGTACATTAGATGTGTAAAAGAAAAAGGAAAAAGGTAAATAGAGGAGACACTGAAGCCATTAGAATTATGTTAAAACCAGACTTTCTGGATTTCAATTTTTTTACATGCTTAAGGTGATTCTTTAAAGAAATATTATGATTGAAGATTGCATGACACGTGATTATATTATAGACTTCGGCTCCTCAGATATAGGTTCTTGGGGTGGACCAAGCAGTGGAAATATGGTTAAGTTTTCCTAACTTTATTCACATGATTTTATCTAAGCATATGTCAACTCAAAAAAATGTATATCTGTGTTCAAGCTGACCGATTTATTGCTGGGTTACTGGATTTAATGTCAAATTATAACAACTGCAATGCGGTTTATTAACTTTGTCGTAAAAGTTCAAAATTTAAAAACCCCAAAAAAGTCTTCTAACTTCCCCCAGCATAATTTTTAATAAATGATGCTTTTAGTTTTGTGTTTTACTTAAAAATCACCAACATACACAAATGTGAGCCAATATATCTTCAATCCCTGATAAGACCAGAACACAAGCTGAGAGGAAGCGGATTCTCTTTAGCGCCGCACAGGTTTAGAGATTTCTGGTCACCACACACACATGCGTGCACCACAGACACACATGACAACACGTATCAACACTGAGCAGTGTGTTATTGAGTGATTTGCAGGGAACTGCAACAGCTGCCAAGCAGGACAATTCAGTCGTCAGTGTTTGTGTACGTGTGTGAGTGTCCACAGTGGGAGATCACTCTGAGCCGAGCAAACACCTCAGCTGGCCAGAGGCCCACACAGACATGCAACCCCCCCACACACACACAGATGCACACACACACACACACACAACATAAACACTTGGCTTTGCTTCCTCTTTTCAGCTAATCCCCGCCCAACCCAGTCCGTTCCATACCTCCGTCTGTCGTCCACGCTGTGTACAGGTGGTTTGTCTTCACTCTAACTCCCTATTTCTCTCCAACTGCCATATCCCTCCTTTACTACCTCTTTGCTGTCAACCTTTATCTTTCACTTCCTGGCTTCTCTTTAACAAAGCAAAAAAAAATGAGAAAAAGGAGATAGAGACGGTGCTGATAACATCCTGGCAGGGGTCTGAGAAAAAGAAGAGCCCAGTGAAGGCCTGAATCGCTAAAGCCCCAAACCCCGCCGCCCACACATGGGATCCTTTACGGCAACATATGAACAAGCTCCAACTCGACCGAAGAAGCGGCACTGCTGCCAAAACCTTTAGATCGAATGTTTTCCTGCCTTCATCTTACCGCTGTTCTGGTTCTTCCATCTTGTGCTCCCAGGAGGGCTGGAGCTCAGCATTATTGCTTTAATTGTACTCATCTGACAAGGCCAATCAATAGCGGACATATTTAATACAAGTTTATGACTATAAGCAATCAGCAATAACCATAGTGTTTGCCTGTGGTGAAATAAAAAAAAGAAGAAGGAAGTGGAAATATAAGCCATCCTGCTTTTAACACTAACAGCCTCCCACAATCTCCCGGTCAGACCTTGGAGGGAAGCGCTATAAACTGCAACGAGAACAGAGGAATTCAAGATGTCTCTCTCTCTATCTCTCTCTCTCTCTCTGGTAAGAGAGGGCTTTAACTTCAAGGGGGTCTCGGGTGGATTTCGGCGGCTCTTTAAAGCGTTCGATTTTAGCACACAGTCCACAAGAGGATTGCAGGATGGACTACGGCACTGAAGCAACTTTTGGCAGACATAATAAATAATTATATCAAGTAGTTATTTCCAGATTTGAGTGTGATAAACTGCTCACAGAACGAGAGAAAGAGGGAAATAGATACTTGCTGTGCCAGTAGTATCTCAACATGACATGCTTTCTACATCACTTG
This sequence comes from Cyprinodon variegatus, assembly GCF_000732505.1. Classification (NCBI taxonomy): domain Eukaryota; kingdom Metazoa; phylum Chordata; class Actinopteri; order Cyprinodontiformes; family Cyprinodontidae; genus Cyprinodon; species Cyprinodon variegatus. The sequence continues at coordinate 1,245,540 of NW_015150493.1, forward strand.
TTCCCTAATGAATTCGCATCGTTTTCCAAAAAAACAAACTTTCACTAATAAAGTCAGAGATTCATACATTTGCCACACTTATAAGAATAATTTTTAAATATGTTTTCATATTTTTGAAAAATGATTAACTACCTTTATCCATCCATCCATCCATTTTCTAACACGTTTATCAGTGTTAGACCCCACAGTGGGGTCACGAGGGGTGCTGGTGCCTATCTCCAGCTGTCTATGGGCAAGAGGCGGGGTAAACCCTGGACAGGTCGCCAGTCCATGGCAGGGCAACACAGAGACAAACAGGACAAACAACCATTCATACACTCACTCACACCTAAGCGGACTTTAGAGAAGCCAATTAACCAAACAGTCATGTTTTTTTTGGAATGTGGGAGGAAGCCGGAGTACCCGGAGAGAACCCACACATGCTCAGGGAGAACATGCAAACTCCATGCAGAAAGACCCTGGGCTGGGAATCGAACCATCTTTATCATAAAATACAAATTTTAAACTAAGTGTAAAATAGGGTAAAATACCACATTGAAAAGCAACAGTTTTTTCACAAAACCAGAGGTATAACCCTTTAAATAATCTCTCCAAAATGAATTTTCCTGAAGCTTAATTTACTTTTTTAAATTGACAAACCTTTTTACCATGTCTGATTAGTAATTCATTCTATTCTGATAATCTCTGGAGTAAATTTGATGTCTGTTTCCCTTGACTCAGTTTCACCAGGACCAATATTTATTTTGCTGTCACACACAGTAAGAAAGATGGTGAGCGAAGGGGAAAATATCTCCAAAGATTACTATTGCAGATCTGTAGCAAAGGATAGCATTTAGAATCTCCATAACAACCAACACACACTATCTACATGCTAAGTGGCTGCTTTGGAGTGATGCCAGAATAAAAAGCATTTTCTGTCCTAACATCACAAAGAGCTTTTGCTTTGGTCACAAGCTTATTAGGGACAAGCACTTCAGTTGGGTTTGGTATTATACATTTTGTGGTTTATGCTGTATGTAGGAAAACATGCTAGCTTTTAGGTATGGTTGGGAATATTTGAGCCAGTGGGAGTGTGATTCATACAGGGACCCAATGTACAAAAGAAAAATATAGGCTTTAAAAAAGCCCCAGTTGTGAGAGAAGAAATTACATCTACCTAAGGCTTTTTGCAAAAATGAAACATTGTGCCAATAAATTTTGCCAGCAGTGTAGAAAGGTCAGGGTTAATTCTACTTTTGTCATTTTCAGTCAAGATTTTTTTCCCCTGATCTGTGTCTTACAAAATCAAAAAGCTACAAGATAAAGTCCCCTATTGCACCCTTTCACAGCCTTGTCTGCTTAACAAAAAGTGTGGCCTTGATTCATTAGAGCTGCAGTCACTACACCCTGAGAGTTTTATCGATCACCCCCCCGATGCTTTCTGCAGGCTGGAGGGGAAAGAACAAAAACAAGCTGAGGAATGAGGCACTTGGAAAAACAGAGGAAAGGTGGAAAAAGAATAAATCAGAGAGGCAGGCTGAATATATGGCTCAGTTAATGCAAAGCGAGCAGCTGTTTACCTGCCTCTTTAAATTCATTCGAGTGTGCTAGGTGAAGAAATGACCCCCCCAAATTTGCCAGAGGAGGAAACCCACAACCCTTTGATACTCAACAAAAATATCCCACTAGTTAAGGCTATTTTCTATTTTATGTTTTTTTTGCTCAATTTTCTTTTAGTTTTTAGCTGTTCAAACTTACGACACCGTCTGCTTCAACAGGAGCAAAATGTTGATGGTAAAATCGGCAGAAAGCAGTACTACTTTTATTTGATTTTTCAGAGTGATATGTGGAAGATTATGACTGTAGTGTTTTTTCTTATTTTCCAAATTACATTTCCATTCTGAATTCCAGCCTTTTTTTTTTTATTATTTTATCCTATTTTACAGAAGTTAGCCTTTTGTGATCCATAATCTAATTTAAAGGAACACGTTCACAGTAACTGACAAAGCAAGGCCAATAGAATAACACCATTAAGGAGAAGAGTAGCTATAGTGCTAAAAGAAACATTTTATTCCCTTATATTGAAATTATCAGTTTATTTTTGCATTATTTTCATGTACTTCACTTTGTTTATTGTATCTCTATATTTTCTATATTTGTGGAACTGTGGTTTTCAGTCTTTTAAGTTTGAATGAATATCAGTAAGAAAAAGAAATATTGCACTTCATTAAATTCTAGGTAGAGAAAATTACATTTTGAAATAAGAAATTAGATTTTTGCATTTCTTTTATGTCCTTTTATCTGTTTTTGTTTATGTGTAAAGCAGTTAAACTGTTTTAGCTGGTCTTAATATTACCAATAATAAAGTAGACTTCTCAATCTAAAAAAAAAAAAAAAAGAGTAATCCTTAAAAAATGTTATGGTTCAATTGTGCATTGAACCAAGCAAATATTTCTCCATTGAGCTTTCTACAGTTTCGCTGGCTGGATAACAGAATATGTCAGAAAAGCTTGGTTGCAAAGTACTAATGTCAGGAATACAAGCTGGTATTTGTATTTTTCTTCCATCAAATAAGCCCTGCATCCATCCATCCTTCCATCCATCCACATGTAAATCTATTTATCACTTATAAAGAATCAGTTTGTGTATGCAAACCCCACCCAATACCAGATTCTCCCACCAAAAACGAACTGAAGTCCTTTGATTTCTGGTTCTGCATTGCAGGAAAACCATTCTCTCAAAAGAAGAAGCCTATTTCAAGCCCCGTCCACACGAAGCCGAACCCTGGCCTAAACGCACAAATTTTTCACCAAACCAGCCTCTCATCCACACGAAGCCGGCGTTTGGCCTAAACGCACAAATTTTTCACCAAACCAGCCTCTCATCCACA
>NW_015150493.1:1249193-1253516 GCF_000732505.1 Cyprinodon variegatus
AATGTATTTTGTCTTGGCCAATAATGTAGAGAAAAGGTTTAGCAAAACAAATAAGGCCACAAATCTCCTTGCTGGTCCGCTGTCTCCTCATAAAAATACAGTGTTGATGAGCCTGTGAGCGGTCAGCATCCGCCTGAGCATATGGTCCAGACAGTGTTTATGAATGATGAAAGGCCTTGCATTTGTGTGTGATGTGGTTTTCGGTTCTACATACACAAACACACTGTGACACAAGCTTGGGGGCTGGCCAACAGCAGAAGACAAAAAAGCCAGTAAATAATTGAGAAGTGTGAAAAGCAATGAAAAGGGAGGGGGGTTAGGGGGGAAGGGGCTGATGGGTGGGGCAACAACACACCCAGTTCTTTTGGAAGTATTTCTTTTTTGTCCAAATTTTACAAATGTGCGTTTCTGCTGTTCTTGTCTGTCACTGGAATAATAGGGAATCATGTTTTCCTTGTGTCTGAGCATCGAGTGTTCATCCATGTTTGGCGTGTGTGTGTTTGTGAGTCAGAGAACTAGTTTTCATGTGTGTGAAAAAGGAATAGAGAGCCCAAAGATGCTCCATTAGTGATTTGGTAAGTGGTGTGGGGGGCCTGGCATTCCCATCAGGCTCAGTATGGCCTAAGTGCTGCACCTCACAGACTCCCAAACCTAAACCAAACCTCGCACTTATGAGCATAGCCTGGATGCAACCCCCACCCTGTCCTTTCCCTCTTTCAACCAACTCCTATCCCACCTAGGACGGCCTAAAAGGGCCTCACACTTCAACATACACACACACAAACACTCATGGTCCACTAATGACCAAACCCAAACAGCTCCCAAACAACTCTAAAAAGCTATTAAGAGAGGGCATTTTGATGGGGAAGTGATTTTTTTTATATGCCATTAAAAGCCATGGATAAAATGGGCATTCGCGTAAATACAGCCACAGGTCGGAAGGGGAATAGCCAAACAGGGATAATTGACAAACCCTACATTCCCCAGAGGTAAGTTTCAAGGAGTGTCCACACTTTGCTTTCACTTCAGACCATCCGGTGGGTTCTTTGGTTTCCTTTCCTTTACAATATTTCAACTTTTCTAATTGTTTAAGAGATTTCTCCACAAATATCCTACCTAATCTTATAGTGACTCGTAAAAGTTTATACAGCCATGTTAAAAGGACAGTTTTTGTGTTTTATTGATATTTAATGTGTTAAAAAGAAGCACCAAGTAATGTAAAGTAGGAAGTGGAAAACAATGCACGTTCTTTTTTTTTCGTTTTCACAGCAAATACAGCTTCAGGCCTTTTTCGGCTATGTTTGTACCTGCTTTTCAGATTTAAAAAGTATAGACTATATACATATGGAGGCCTTAGTCCTTAAAATAGCCACCCTGAGTTAGAATCCAGAAAACTTTGTCCCCATCCAAAGAATAGAGCGCCTGACCATTATTTATTTGTAAAAAGGCAAAGTTCAGTCAAATTTGAAGGAGAAAATCTGTGAACAGAAATTTTGTCATAAACAACAGATTCTCTGTTGGGTTTTAGTCTAAACCTTTATTAGGTCCTTCTTAAACATGGATTTGGTTTGATCTAAACCATTCCAATGTGGTTCTGGCTAGATGCCAACATTTTTTTCCTGCTGGAAGTACATACTCCCATTGGTCGCCTAACTTTTTGCCACGTGGCACAAAATGTTCCTGCGGAAAGTACTCGTGGGGCAAGAAACATTTAATATCTGTCATTAAAGTTAATTTTAGAGCAAACAACAATTACAATTATTCAATCTTAAGATTTTCAGTGATATAATGCCTGTGTTGAATAGCTAAATATGAATGATACATGAATGATACATGCACTATGCTGTAGCAAAACAAAAGTAAATTTTTCACTTATCATTTATTCACTCTGACCCCCCTCTTCTAAGGGTTTTCCTCCTCTTTAGCTCCATCCAATCATCTTTAAGTAGATTCATTATTTCAGCAAAAAAAAAATGCATCTCAACAAAGGGAAATTTAAAGGTATTATGTAGTTGTTTTTTTGTTTTATTTTTTTTTTCTTTCACCAAACACACTGAAGGGAAATCACTCATTCTATTCTTATCCGAATAGAGCAGCTATTTAATTTGAGATAAAGTATACAACATTTAATATTTACATTTACTTAAAACTATGTTATTCTTAAAATTCTACTTTGGGTAATAGATTAAATGGAAGATTTCCATTTACAATCAATTTTGAAAATTATCCATCTATGAATTCTCCTCCTTCCTTCCAAAAATAAACTTTGAAGTTCAAAAAGTGACAAAATTTATTTGAAAGGTATTATTACTGTATTTTAACTTATCCAGATTCTACACATTTCCTAATACAGACAAAAAGTTACCCGTAAGCTACATAAAAACTAATAAACATAACTGTTTTTCTATTTGTGTTCAGATAAGAATCAAGAAGCCCAGCTATCTGATACCGAAGCTTCTGTAGAAAACCAGTTTGGTTCCAAGGTAAACAAAGCAAATTCCACACAAAGGCAGGCACTAGGAATCTCATCCACTCAGGTTAGAACATGATTTACACCTGAATGCTTAGTTACTTTATTTTATCATAGAAAGAAATTACCAGGTTACCTGTTAATTTCTAAAACACCCCTCCTCTTTTTTTTTATCATGTCGTCCCTCACCGTCCCCCTCTGGAACAGAGGAGGGAGAGAGAGAAAGACAAAACATAAGCATCAGTCATCATGGAGTAAAAACACCTACAAGCAAACACATGCAGAGGCCTGCCTCAGACTTATTCAGCCCCGTCATTCAGCACTTCAGCTGGATTTCTACAGCCCCGTGGTAAAAAAAAAAAAAAAAAAAAGAGAAAGAACTCTAGCAGAAAAGTAGGAGAAATAGGCACGGCTCCACACACAACAAACACGCACACCTTACATTTACTACAGGGTGTCTTTCCCCTCCTCATTAGCTGTTAATAATCCAGAAGGCCATTTCATAACGGCTGTTAGGCAATCTTTAGAAACGCACTTTGTAGTGAGAAGGTCAGTCGCCATTAGAAAAACATACCACCGTGTCATGCGTCTAAAGCTTTTCAACATGGGAGCGGCCACAAATATGAAAAGAAACTGACACCAGTAGCAGTTTTGAACTCGCTTTACGCTTTAGCATTAAGGTTTACACTGAGATGCAAAAGTATTTCTTGCATATTCACACATTATTTCGTAGTACAAACCTCATTATATTTTACTGGGATTTTTTGTGAAAGACAAACAAAGTAGCAGAAAACTGTAAAGTAAAAGTAAATAATACATGGGTCTGATATGTTTTTACAAAAAAATCTAAAAAGTGCACCTTGTGTGTATTTTAATCTGTCTACCAAGACTTTACAATCTACCTAAAGTGACAGGCTGGATAAGAAGAGTGTGAAACAGAAAATCAACCCAAAGAACCATTGTAACTCTGGCGGAGCTGCACAGATGAGGGGAAAGTTTTACAAATTCTGGTTAAAAAAAAAAAAAATTGATGCAAACAAAGAAAAAAAAATGTCTGTTTTTTTTTCTTGTTTAAAAACAAAACAATAAAAATTTGTTTTTTATAATAACAACAGCATGATGCTGTTGGTATTATTTCAATTGTTTTTCCTCTTGTTCCTTAAACATACATCATTAATCATCCTTGACTGAGTGTTATACATTATGGACACAAAACACATGAAATAAAAATGCAAGCTGCGTAAAAATATGAAACTTTTCCTTATATTGACAGAAATACGTTTTGGGAGCAGAAAAAGGCTTAATCTCAGATTTTACCATCTCACAATAAAAAAACAAGTCTCATAAATGCAATTACAGTTCATCAGTAAAATACTGATCTATCTTATTGATTTTGTGCCAACAATGGACAATACCATCTTTAAAGATTTACCAGAAGTCAGTGGGTTTCTTAGATGCTGCAAGCATCTTTCTTTCTTTTATCTCCATCTCTGCAGATATCAATTCATTACAGGAAGTTCAAAACATTGCTTCATATCTATGCATTTTTTCTATATTGCTAATTACACCTGCTTGTCTTGCTGTGATTCGTTGGTTTATTCAGAAAGTTTGTCTTATTTCCCCATAAAATATCATGACTTTCAACTCCAGCAACAGATTGCAATTATTTCTAGGAAACTTTGAATTGATTTATTTAGATTGTTCCCACAAAGTGATTGTTTGCTGAAAGAAATGTTCTCTGTGGATTGTTATCTTTTATCCTTAGTCTGAGATTCCAGACAAAACAAATCATGTCTGTGCCCTTTTTTCTTTTCCTTTTTTTTGGAAGCCACAACTCAGAGACCATAGATTAG
>NW_015150493.1:1254186-1290274 GCF_000732505.1 Cyprinodon variegatus
AGAAAGAAAGAAAGAAAGAAAGAAAGAAAGAAAGAAAGAAAGAAAGAAAGAAAGAAAGAAAGAAAGAAAGAAAGAAAGAAAGAAAGAAAGAATGTTCTACATAAGACGTTTAAAGTTTATTTAATTTTATAAAAGGAAAAGCGTGAAGCGACACAGAAAGCTTTATTTATTTAAAGTTTTATTTTAATAGAAAATCATAGAAGACACAGCTATAAACTGTTAATTAGCGCTTATAATGGTTTGTATCTTATTGAAGCTATTGGCACATAAAGGACATAAAAACAAATTAATGACCCTATGAATTAGGTAAAGACAATGTTTTAAATTGTTAACAAAACAAAACCAATGGGAAAGGTCAATTCTTTTCTGATCTAAACTTGATTGAACTAAACTTTGACAGGACTTCTTCAACTTTGACAGAATCTTCATCAAAACTAAGGTTGCATTTTATTTTATTCAGACAAACACTGTTTTAAGCAAGTTTGATTAAAATAACTGTTATAAAGTTAGATATATCTTATTCACCATGATCTAAGTATTGGTTTCCTTTTCATGTTTGTAAGGAAATTAGAAGGACACAAAAAATGAATTCTATACAAGAAATTGAGTTGACTGGCGTAAAGGCCATTCAATTATCACAGAAACAATTGAAGAAATTCAGAGTTATCTGACAAATGAAATTTAAATATGAAAAAAGCAAACAAAAAAAGAAAAAATTGTGATTTTCTCTCTAAATAATTACAGTATCCTAAACTTTACCTATGCATGTCATTACAACACTATGACCAACAACCTAACTATGTTTGCAACAAAGTTCTTCCAAATATATAATCCCTAGTAATAAAATTAAGTGTGCTTTGTTTTGTAATTAGTGTAGCTTTTATAATTAAAAGGCAGCATATAACACTGATCATCCATCAAATATCACACTGCCTCAGTAGTGTCAGTCAAGTAAGGAGGGCTGTTGGTTTTTCTGCTCAATGTGAAACAAGTGAGCAATTGTCTTTTAACACGACACTTGCTCAACGTAGTAAATGTCTTTGGCAGCAAAGGTAGCTGAAGACGTAGGTCAGTTTTATTTTTGTTGTATTTTTAAGGAAAGTGTTGGACGAAATGGAAAGAGTTTGCAGGATGGGAAAAAGTGTCAAAAGCATGCCATATTTAGGCCAGACTGACACACTGCGAAGACACGGGCTAACTGTTGCTTTTCACACGTCTCTTCTTACCATCTGCCCTCCCTCTTTGTCTGTGTGAGTGTTTGTACGTATATACACACAAACATATATGACTGATGGTGTGTGTGCATGTGTGTGTGTGTGTGTGTGTAGTGTTCTTCGCCTCTATCGTTCCTCGATGAACTGTTGTTCTCTGCCTGGCTGATACCATCTTGGCTTTAACACTCCCCCCACCTCCTTTCCTCCACTTTGCTCCATTAGAAGTGCCAGAAGGTTTCAACAAGGTAGCAGGAATATTTTAGAAGGAAGAAAAAAAATGGCAGTTTCTGGCCCTAAAATGGCTTCTATTTGAATCTTCTGTCCACAGATATGGTGTAATATCAGGAGGGAAAGGCACCGACTAAGTGGCACTATGTGTCAGAGGGCTTGTGGCCACAATAGAAATAAGAAACATGGAGAATATTTCTCATGGTCTGCTGCTATATTTAAACCAGACAACCAAAACATAAAGTAGAAAACCAGTATGACTCACAAATGCAGAGGAGATTACAGACACACACATATGTAGAGACATAAATAGACTCCTTCACATACAAATTAAAGCACAAATCAATCCCACTGCTGACAGACATGTTTCGCCTCAACGGCCGTTCACGCTTCTCACTACCTGTTTCTGGCAGTCCTGGAGCCAGATGTGTGCACATGGATGCGAGAGAAGTGTGAAAGAGGAAGTGACCAGTGTGCATGGTAGGGTTTAGCAAAGCAGGTGTGGGCAGTCAGGCCTATCACTGATATAAGCATCACTTCTGAATGAAGTGTTTGCGTGCAAATACAAAATAAGGTATCTTCATGGAGCTATATTTCTGGTGATATCAATAACGGACAAAATTAGCCAGAGTCGAGATGAAAATGTAAGAGATCTCATGACAATTATCTGTTTGTGAAATCGCAATATTTCCCAAAACTGATTTAAACAACCTGACACAAACCAAGTGGTGAACTTTAAGGGGCATTTCGACCACAGATATAATAACTCTTGTAGTTTGGGGTTTTCCGTCAAACTGTTTCCATCATTATAGAGGGTTCTCAACTGTTTCTGTTAAAAATCAGCAAGGAACCAGTTTGGTTTTCCACAGCCAGACAGCCAGCTCAGTGCCACGTCATTATTTCATCTAGAATATTTTTGCCAGAGAAAGTTGGAACATCCATCTGTTGCATTCTAAGCTCCTGTAAAGCAATGATCTACATTTAAGTTTTAGCAAGGTCCCCTCAATATACATGTTTTGTCCAAAATGTTCATAACGAAATCTCAGTGTATTATTAAGGTTTCATTTTTTCATATTCTGCAAAAAAAGAAGAGCACAGAGCCTGTCTTGTTTGAATATAACTCTTGCAGTCCCCTTTTTTATTATTCTCTTTTTTTAGATGAAGTCATTAATAGGTTCTGCTTTAGCCTGTAGCAATTTTCTAAGTTTCTCTATTTCTGCATCACTACCTGTTAGTTTCAGAGAGGAAGTCATTGCGATACCAACATTAGTAGCAAAAATGAGTGCAAATTAAAATTCATTAAGGTCAATGCATTAAAAGACACACAGTTCATTATTTCCCTAAATTTCACATTGGTCCAGGTAAAACCTCATGTATGCCTGGGTCCAGACCACAGTCTAACATTTGAGGACCCCTGTGCAGGGGATCCAAGTGCATAGAAGCACTTCATCTCCAAAACTCTTGCTACTGGTGCACACATTGTCCTCTTTCACAAAGTTATATAATCATAAATTAAAAGACAGCATTTATAAAAATGAAATCAGTGATAGTATGTGCAGCCCTCTGCACTAAGGTAACCCCAACATGATACAGGTTAGCAGACCAGCTCCAGATGAACATCTTTCTACTTTTCTTCATTAGGAAAAAAATTATACAGGACCCAGAACCTTTTGCATTTCATTATCCTTGAACTTGAAACTAGTAAGTTGGAGTGACTTAAACTTGGAGTTAATACATTCCATTTTTTTGCTTGTGGATGATTGTATTCTCTGTTCTTATTTTTGTTATTAAGCCAATTCTCCTAAAAACTTTCATATTAAGATTTTTTTTAGTTTTTTATCTTCACCATAGACTGATAATGCCAAGAGATGAAGCTCTCAAAAAGCAAGTACGAGCAATTGCACACTTGTAGCGAGGATATTTTATGCTGATCACTGCAGAGGTTTGGTTAGTTTGCCTTTTATAGCTTCATATTTTTAAAGTTATGTAGGAAAAGTGGACCAAAATCAACAGATCAAGTGATCTTAGACTGTTTGACCAGCTGACAACATCCATACTTATTTAAAATGACCAACTGTTTCAGTTGAGAGTAAATGCAGCTTTAAAAAGACTTTCAGCAGTTCTTTGTTTGATCTTCTTTTCATTTATATGTCGCATTTGGTGTCTGCAATTTAACGTGAACTATGGCGCCTTTACAGAGGGGAAATTTTGCAGCCTGGTTCTGAGCACTTATCTCATTAGCAGTGGCAGAGTGCAGAACAACAGCAGCTAGAAATTTTAGCATTGCACATGCTAATAACCATCCTCCCTGAAACTTTGGCTTAAGCCCAACGACCAAGCGATGGGGGCCGTGTCAAGCTAATAAACCCTGTTAATCTAAACAGGCACTGGGTCAGTATGCATGTGCGCCTTTTGAAGTCTATGTGTGTCTGCGTGGCTATAGCTGGCTAACCCCAGCAGATGAGCCTTCACCCCAATCACAGCCCCTTTTTTGCTGGCAGTCTGCCGTCTGGCTTGGCAGACACATACAGTTAAGGGGGTCTGGTATGCACGTGTGTGTGTGTATGGATGTGCATTTGAGCCGGCGTGTGATTGCACCAGGGAAGGAGGATTATACATGTAGAACATACAGACGCAAATGAGCGCCGGGCCTAACTGGTCTGCATGGCGTGTGTGTTTCAGTGCTGTAATAAAGCCAACAGTGTTTTACTAGCCCACTGACACAGAGCATAAAAAGATCAGTGGGCCAAATCCATTAGTAGCATAATTGCATTACATGGTAAATATTCCTAAAAGGTCAATATCTCCATTTGAAACATCATCATCACAGAGAGCTGCAGTAGAATCAGGAATTCTGGGGTTTTATAGAAGTCGGACTGAATAGCAGTTCTCTGCATCTGTTGAAGAGGAGATTTGGCCAATAGGACTGATTTTCCACTTCAGGGTGATTCAGCATCAGCCTCTGGCAGTCTAACATATGATCCTACACCGTGTGAGTGTCTGATGTTTCATTTTAATGCCCCAAAACACAAAAACCTCCTGAACTGTATTGCTTCTGTTACCCAAAGTTATATGATTCGAATCCAGTTAAAACAAATTAGGTAAGTGAAACATTATGCAGGCCTCCAATGGAGGAAACTCATCTTTAATAATTACTCCAAATGATGAAAAATATTCTCAGGATAATTCACCTTAAACCCTTTTGTCTTTGATTTCATCTATAAATATGAATTAATTAATTTCAAATATATTATGGCTGACTGGAAAAAAGTAAAAGCTTTCAGTTTTCAGCACTTTGTGTAGTAGCACTTAAAGAGGAATTGAAAGTGTAGTTGCATCCATCCATCCATCCATCCATCCATTTTCTGACACGTTTAATCCCAAATGGGGTAAATTGATCTAGCAATAATACTTATGATTATATTAGTACAGTTTTGATTTGAAGCAATAAAAGGTACTTAGACTGCTGGTCTGAAGTTTCACTCAAGACATTCCTGTATTAAAATAGCAAAACTTTACCTGCAACAAATTTTCTGCACGATCTGCTTAAAATAAAGGGCTTTTTGGCTGCAGAGAGTGATGTGACAAAGAAATGCAAAAAAAAAAAAACATAGGCGAGGTTATTTTTGTTAAGTAAATAAACTATAAACATAAGCTATTAGAGAAGATAAGTCCTTGAAATGATTCATGTTACATTCAGGTATTAGTTTGCAAAAGTAGTGTCAAATAACAGTTACATTTTGATACAATAATTTATCTTTTTGTGTGACTTTTTAAAGCATAAACAGGCTGTGTGAGTTGGAAAAAAATGTCTTTTTATTTCTGAACAAAGTGGAGTGGGTTACCTTTTTCCAACTTATCAACACAGGGGAATCACTCCCTGCCAACTTTCTGCTTTGCTTTAAAGCAGCAAAAAAAAAGGCTGATATCACATACAGACTGAAACGTGAGGCAAAAATACTATGACAGAGAAGTAAGCTTTAACATCCAGAAGGTGCAACAACACATAGAGGTTGCAAAGAGAACATACTGTACAGTCTCCACACAAAAACACAGACACACTTACAGCCTCCAGGCTATTGTCCTCCACATTTAGGTCATGACGAAACTAGCAGTTTCACACACACACTTACACACATGTTCTCCCCAGGAGGCTTTCCTCACCTGCAAAGAGGCCAGTTTGGACACAGTGTCAAAGATTAAACCTGTGTTTTATCTCTGCACGGGGGGAATGCTTCAGGGAGTGTGTGAGCACACGTGTATGCTCACTCAGTCCCTTTAAACCAGGGGGCATGCAGGGGGGGGTCACCAGAGAATACACCTTTCCTCCTTGCACGCACACATACAGCTGCCCTTCTCTGTGTGCTCGGTCAAGTAGAAAGGTGGATCTGTGTCAGGTAGCAAGGGTATTTACTGTTACTGAGACAAGCAGGCCCAGAAAACAGCAGCACAGCAGAGGGAGGCAGGAACTGGGGCCGAGACAAGAGAGAGAAAAGGATTGACCGGCAAAAAAAATGAAAGGTGAAAGAAGAACAGGTTGCTTTGAAGACTAGAGTGCATTCTTGCAGATACACATAGAGAAACCGGTCATTTAAAGCACGCCATGCAAAGAATATCCCATCAATTAGGCCAAAGAACGACTGCAGGTGCAGTTTTAGTTATAGATTGAATTCTCAATTTATTTGATAAAAAGCGCTGGCAGTATTTTTTTTTTTTTTTTCTTTAACTGAAGCGCTTTATCACATCCATCACAAATCAATATTGTTAAGAGATGACTCTATTGCTCAAATATTATCTGACAGAACTTGGTGTGTTCTTATTGGAAGCAACACATCAGTTTGCTTTAATTTCTAAGGGTGTTCCCCAAGATTTATGCTGACACCCATTTTATTTTTAGATTTTCTAAGAGGTTGGGACTACATGCAGCCAAATACATTTATATGCTAATGCAACTTGTATTTAAACAGGCTGAGAAGTTTTCCAAGAAGTTTCTCAGTCATTATAACAACTTTAGCAGAAGCGAAAACTTGTTATGATTCCAAAGAAGACCAAATGAATTTTACTTTGTTACATTAGATGGTAAAAAGTAGGAAAAACTTAATTCATTTATATACTTTATATGTTTTTTTTGTGTTTTGTTGTTAGTGTTGATCATAACCAATTCTAATCTTAGAGCTGAACTTATTACACATTAAATAATATTTTCCATTTGAAATTTTTATCTAATGGAATTATTACTAGTTTTATTGGTATTTCTTCTTCATTCCATTTGTTTTGGAGCAGAAATGTGACTTAAAAATAAAACAAGACAAAAGCAACAATCTTGGACAAACCTTGAAAAATGAAAACAATATAAGTGCCATGCCTACCAAATAAGCATTAATGTTCATGTTTCTTTCTATCTCTTTTTTTTTTATAATTTCTGCTACCACACGGCCTGGTGAGTGAGGGACCACAGGTGCCTGGGTGAATCCGTCGGACATCCGTAATTTATCATTCATACGCCGGTGACGGCAGGCCAGGCCGAAATATGGCACAGTAAACACAAACCATAGATCATTCACAGACACAGATACACGCTGACAGCCGCTGACACACATAAACACACACACACACACATAAAATGCATCTTTGAAGAGCACTGCTTTTATGCGTACACCGAGCCGGACATGGGTCACGTCACATCATGTTTCTTATATCTTTTTTCTGTTCATTCCACTTAATCTTCGTCTTTCTGTAGAGATGTTCCTCTTGGTGTCTATTTTCTTTTGCTCTTGTCTATTTTTTTTTTTTTTTTTTGGAAGGGTAGACACTTAAAAGCTTAACACTGTCACCTTTCCTTTACAGAGAAAAAAACTGCCTTCTCATCTAGAGTGCAAGCATTTGCTTCCTCTAAACAGTTTTAGCCACCTGTCCAGACCTCTTGTCAGATTCATATAAAATACCTTTTTGATCAATGTTGAGTTTAATTTTTTCTATTTATTTATCTATTTATATCTTTCTCAGCACATTAAAGAGATGTCAGCAGCTGCCCAAATGGCTTCTTCAACTCCTCTCCCCTTACATGCCTCCCACTTCAAAACTTTTAATCCAGGTTTTGGAAGGATATATCGCAGTGGGACATCACTGCTGGCCTGCATATGCCAGAGTTAGCTGAGAGCTGATTTCTGTGTTTACATAAGATTATAGAGCAGGGAGAAAAGAAAGTAACCGAAATAGTAGCTCCGAGCTACGCAGCTCTCATTTCTAATGCAGCAAATGCTGCCACAAACACCCTGCAGGACAGGAGGGGGATGATCAGAAGTAGCCAAAGGTTGGAGCGCTAAGTAGTACCACTTACAAGCCTTTAGGGAGTGCCTCCGTGTGTATGTTTAAATTATGGCCAGCCTATACAGGATTTGCAGAGGTGGTCAATGATCCTAGCCTCGATGCCAGCACCATGATGCAAATCCCCACAGGAGAAATCTCTAGATTATAAAAGCTGTGGTAAGAACTGGGTTTTATGCTTTAAGCCAATGTTGTTAGGCAGGATTTAAACCATTGAGATTTAGTGAGAAATAATTTTGGAGCTGAACCAAGCTGAAAATTGCATATATTATTTTTTTTAAATGTGCTTTGCTTGGATTGTATACTGAAAAAAAAATGGTTTGGAGGCTCTGGCCTTCCAAACTGGAAGCATAAGCTGATATCCAAAAGCTTCTTGGACATCAGTTCATTAAATCTGCTGGGCTTCACCAAAAGTTGATTAAAAAGGACACTGAACTGCACCATGTTTGTTGATAAAAAAAAAGAGGTAGAATCTCTAATACGGCATCAGTGGTGAAGCCATCCACTGAGTATAATCATCCTACTGAACTCATCACTGTTTCTAAGTCATCATGTCCCTCTCTGAGTGCTCCGTCAGCTGGAGCCTGATACAAAATCTACATCAAGTTATCTTAATATTGCTTTATAATAAATCAATTGCTGTTCCGTTTACCAATTTAATTCATTATTATTGATTATATTGATTCATTATTGATATAAAAAAAGATCAGGATACATCAACATCTATGACATTTTTCTATGCTGTGCATTTATGCCTTGATCATCAACAGGAAGTTCCACTTTTATATATTTTAAAAAGTGGTGCAGGCACGGATAGGAGTAATCTAAGTCTCCACCTTTACCATCACATGTATGAGACAATCAGTTGGTCAACATAGAAAAATACAAATATAAATTACAACTAAACAACTTTGTAGTTATTTGCATCTCACTGACAAAAAGGGATCATCATTCAAAAAACTGATCACAGCTGATAGGGCATTTCAGTCAAAATTTTATTCATATTGAGATTTTATGAACCAGGATGGCTTTATGTCTCAGGACACACTTTTATCAATGTAATTAGATTCACAAGAGGAATATAATGTATCTACTGAAGCTATAAGCTAAAGGTACCTTGAATTGAACTAAATAAAGTTATTATTGTTAGCTCAAGAAATATATTTTAACTTAAGAAAATACAGAAGATTTTTAATACATGTAAGATGAATCTAATAAGCATTTTATAGCCCAAAACAGAACTAACATGTGGTTGATTTTGCATGGCTCTTGCTGCATGACACATGTGCTCTTAAATTGTAAAAAAGTATGAAAAATATTCTGAACAGAGTCTGATATAGACAGTTTTGGTTCCACTCAGCTGACTGAGATAAGTTAGTGAGTAATTGCTCATTTGGTGTGACTGGTCAGGAATTCTACTAGCACAAACAGCCTGTGTTGCATTTACTGCACATATCAGTCAGTTAGGTTCATGCTTTTCTAGTTACAGTGCAAGCTACATGTACCAAAGGGACATGTAGTTTGCACTGTAACTAGACTATAGGCACAGACCAAATATAAGATTGGTGTCCCTACCTGTGCAGTATTATACCTCTGTTGTTATTGTAAAAATATATTAAGAATTTAATTTACGCACAAAGCAAAAAGTGTAAAACACATAACTAACAAATAATATGCCAGCAGGATGTTATAATCTTTCAGAAAACCTGCATCCGCCAGAGTGAACTGCTGTTGTAAAAAAATTATATAACATGACAATAACCCTTTAAATTTTAGTAAATATTCTAAATATAAATCCAACTTACTCTAATCGAAGTTTTGTTTTAAAGTGGCAACCACAGCACACATAGTTCTGTCTTGGATCTAACACTTTAAATAAAAACTTAATCTGCTTTTATTTAAACAACTTCAGTTTTTTCATTCTACTTGAAGGTAAGTTTCAACTTCAGTCTTAAGAAGACGTTTTTTTACACCACAACATTAAAACATTCCAAGTGAAAAATGTACCTTTCAAACATAAAAAACATGAGAAATAAGATATAATTTGATGTATCTATTTAAAAAAATGAAAAGGATTAAACTGTAATCTTCCTCCTTGTGAAAAAATATTTTTTAATTACCAAGGAAGAAAAAATATAGCTGAATGCAGCCCATCTATCCTTGAGCAAGGAAAGTGGTGAGTTGGACTGAGCAAAAAGAAAAGTGTTATCTTCAACCCTGTATGACACACCAGCCAGAAATAAAACAATGCAAGATAGAAGAGAAACTTTTGCTAGCCATGTTTCCATCAACTTTCAGCCAAAGAGCCAAATGACATGGATGTGCCCTTTGGCCGGGATTCAAACCAACAGAACCTGCTGGCCAGCAGCTCGGCTGTGTTTGACCCTCCCTCCTTGTACACATTCTGACCCAACTGGTTGCTGATAATATCAGCAAGCTCCTGCATTCAACTCACAGTTGGTTACAAGAGCAAAAGCTGGGTGTAAAGGTTGGAAATATCTTTATTTTTACTTCTTTGCATATACTTTCTGCCATACTTTCACTTTCCCCATATTATTTCTCTACCTGTCTGCATGCTTATTCCTGTTTAGCTCACCCTGTCTGTTGAGCAGAAGGACTCAGTAGTTCAGGAACTTTGGCTGAAATCTGCAGTGTTTTATTTTTCTTTCTTACTGTCTTTTGTTAAACCTTGTAGCTGTAGTTTCACCTTACTATTCCTCTAAAAAATCCAGAGTTTTATGCCAGCAAACCAGTCTGAGCATGATCTCTTGAACTCAATTGTAAGTGTGTTTGCGTTATTGAAAAAAAAAGAAGCAAGCTATTTGTGTGTAGGTAAAAAAAAAAAAAGGGGGGGAAAGAGAGCTTGTTTATAGAGAGCAGCATCAACTTAAAATGCAGAGCTGGAGCGGGTGTATGTAATTGTGCATGCGTGACTATGTGTGTAACCCTAACACCCACCCATTACACACGTAGCTGTGCGACACCCGACTCATCAAACATTTGGATGTTGGCCAAGTTCATCTGTTAATGGGCAGAGAGCGATGGGACGCAGCCTTTCCTTCCTCTCTCTACCCCCTCTGACTCTCTCTCTCTCTCCCACTCGTCCACTATCCCCAGGACACTCTACCCCCTTTCCCCTCCTTCTCATCTCCCAGTCTCTCTCTATCAAGCCTTTTTTTGCTACCCCTCCACCTCAACTCCTCCCTTGTTTCTCTCAACACTTCTGAGGGTGGTTCAGTTTGGGGCCTAAATTTCCCTTGTGCAGCAAAGATAAACATTTTCTGCGCGTCCCTTTGTCCCATTGGTCCATCCACAGGATGTTACTGATGTTGCACATATATATAAAAATTTTTGACAGCACCTCAAAAACATGGGTTGTCCAGCTAGAGACAACAAAATCATATGAAACAAAGACCAAAAAGCATGTTTGGTTCACAAGGTGTGATTCTGAGAGTGTGTGTTTGGGAGAGAAAGAGCAGAAGTGACTACAGTTCAGAGCGTGTTGAAACACATCTGGACTTCAATGAAAAACAGTGGAAAAAAAGGGGGCATATGGGATTTCAACTGGGCTTTCCCGCTGAATACTTGCGGAGAAAGGGCTAAAAAAAAAAAAGACATCATTCTTTAATCTCTGTTTAACACAAAATTCAGTCCTTTGATGCTCCCAGCAATTCCTTTTGATTGCTGTTTGGTAGAGACAAGATGAGCTGCTTACCATGTGATTGGTGGTTCACTTTCTTAATTATACTGCAACTACAGCTGAATGATTGAATGATAATAAGTACAAAACAATACAGTTGACTTTCTTTGAATCTGAACCTATGATCTTTTACCGCTTCACAAAAGTTTGTTTGCTGTTACAGCCAGACTTTTTTTGTTTCACACAAGTATAAGTCACTGATTCTGTGTGAGATGATAATTGTCAGGATCTCAAGTTGTACTTAAATATAATCTTAATTTGTCAACTTTGTAAATTCAAACCGAAATGTTCGTCTGCATTTAAATCATACCTTAGGTCACTGTGGGCCACTATGGTACAGTACACAGGAGCCTTTTGGGGCTCAGAGCTTTGCTTGGGGACCTCGGGTGGCAATCTTTGAGATTCAAACCAGACAACCTAAAGTCTTCCCAGATCACAAGTGACCTTGCTTCAACTACTAGGCCACACTTTCCCCATTTGGTCAAAAACATGGACCTTAGGTTCTCACATTTTGTATATAGCGTGGTTTACTGGGCATCCAGTCGTGACCTTTTGCATGCTAAGGAGCTGCTTGCAGCTGCATGTGAAGTGCCAAGATGGAAATCAGTGTCTGGACTCATTGTTAGGTCTTAGATTGAAGTTAATATATGCCTCAATTTAAGGAGAAAGATACATTTAGGTCTTTCCCACAATAATGACAACATTGCTCTGATCTGATGCAATGAGCACTTGATTTACCAGATCTAACCCTCCTCTGTGGTTATGAGATATGAGTTATCATCAGAATCAGACCCATGATACAAAAGTTCTTTGTAGAGTGGCAGAACTCAACCTTTAAGATAAGAAACAGGAGACCCGCCATCCAGGGGTAAGGGCTGCTGCTCTTCTGCATCAACATGAGTCAGCTGGGCTTGCTTAGGCAGACGAAGAAATTGCTTAGGTGTTTATATATGGACTTATTATGTAAAATACATCAGGATTTCACTGTAGAACAGCTACTCCAGTGACCCGAGCTCAGATAAATGCAAGAATATATATGGTTGGATTAATAAAATCCTGTTAAAACAGCGCTATCTCATTTTGGTCAGTGGACAGAGATTTCTTGTACTAACTGCCCACTGAAAGAGGTTACCTCTGCCTTTCTACCTTTAATTCCCTCGCCAACTGGCCACACAGATGGTCTGTTATCACTACATCACACACCTGAACTTAAATACTGGTTTGCCCTTGCATAGGTCAGTTGGTGCAGGACAGAGTGGGTCGACTTCAACCTCCCTTGTTGCCTGTGTCCTTTTCCTAACTTAATGACTCAATTCGTTTGAGTTAACAAATACTATCAGTGTCTATGCACTGCAACAGTTTATCCTAAAAATGCTGTTTTAATTGTGTTTGTGGATGCATCAGTATTTCTGGGCCATCGATTACACACCCATAGACTCAGACAGAATTGCTTAAAAGGTATATTTTAGCAGCTCTTTATCCATTTTGGGGGAGGGGGTGGGTGAAGGTGGGGGTTGGGGTGTCGTAGATGAATTATCCATTAGATTTCATCATATCTTACGCGGGCAATTACATCAAGAAAATGATCGCGGGCACAGGATCAATTATGCATGCCCTTGGCTAAAGACCAGGCACTAGACAGAAGGAGAGGGCATGTGCATGCTCACATACATACACACACATGTGCAAAGACAAGGAGGATCTCATAGATGTGGCTCATCAGTTCATCTTACTGGCTAAAAAGTTCATAGGCTTAATAATTTAGTTGTGTTCTGGATACTGTTTCCCAACTGAATATACAACTTTGAAGTCAGTAACAGCAGCCAGAGGTGTGTGTTTGTGTGTGCGTGGGGGGTAATGCATGTGTGTGTATTTTTAAGGGGGCTAAAAGAGACCTCAGGAAACAGGCCTTGTGCGTCCCACTGGAGACAGCACCTCTGAACACACGTACACACACTTTCACTCATCCATTACAACACCGTTTGCAACCACAGTCATTCCTACGCAATTAAGAATTCCTTTTCATCGGTATGTAAGTTCCCATATCTCGCTCACAGCACTGGCAGACAAACCTTATGAATAGGAGGAATAAATAGTGTCTGTGTGAAAGTTGAAGGTTAAGAAGGGAGGTTTAAAGATGAAAACAACAAAAAAAATACAATAAAGATGAAAACAAAGAGATTAGTGTCTGTTTTCTGTTTCTTGTTTGTTGTTCCTTGTTCCTTAATTGTCATGCTTTATTAGTAAAAGAAAATTGATTTGCTTTATTGACTCTTTTCTTTTAGTCTTGCTCCCACAAAAAAAGAAACACAGGTATCTGAGTACAAAAGGCAGAATAAAGTGTTTTTTCTGCACATGCCGCCTGCAGAAACAGAAGCATTTTTCCTGCTAACGACAGAACAATGGGATGCAATTTCTTTGTTTCCTTCCCTTTAAAGAGTTTTCTTCAACATTTAAAGAAAAACTCAATTAGCAAGACGGATCACTGACTCCAAAATGGCAGCTGAACATATAGATGACTATGGACAAATGGTTAAAAAAAAGAGATGTATCTGATGCAAGTTTGTCCAAGGAGAGGCAGGAAAACAGAAAGAGATGTGGGCATCGACAACATGTCAAAACCTAAGTGTACAGGGGAGAGTCAGATGGTTCACGCTGGGTGATCTTTGTAAGGATGTTTGTAAAAAAAAAAAACAGGAAGAGGAAACAGAGGAGACATCATGCAAATTAACACATTTAATCTCCCACTCGCTCCTTAGTCATTGTTTCAATTCAAATTGTTCCTTTCATTTATAGTAGTCTAGAAAACACATATATATATATATATATATATATATATATATATATATATATATATATATATATATATATGTCTCCATCCTAAGGCATAAATGATTAAAAATACACACATGTGCACAAAGAGGCATAAAAAACACACAAACAGTTGCTGACATGCCGGCTCTGACAAGCGTGGCTGATGTGCGCCTCCAATGCGCATGGTAATAGCCCAATCAAAAATGCAAAACAATTGGCAATTACTGTGAGGACCTAATGGTCATTAGAATTTACAACAAGGTAATGAGATAAAGTCTGGCCATCGCATGCATATTCATAAAGCTATCTGTGCTTTGAAGATTAAACTAGTGCTTAAAATTCAAATGAGCCACCGCAAATTATTGGGAAAAAGTCATGTCTTCTGCTAGTGCCAATGATGTGGAGTCAGACTTAATAATTGGTCCAAAAAGCCATGTTGGTAGCAATGAAGTGTGAGGCTGCCAACCGAGAAAGAGGCACCTAATCCAAAACTATGATCTAGTTGTTCACATGGAAAAGTCAGTTTTACTGCCAGATAGACCATGTTACGCTGTTTTATCACAATGGACTAGTAAGTGTATCGCACCTTACAACTGTCACACAGTTAGTGTACCTAACACTTTAATTATGGCAGCATTCTGCTCTACAGCTGTTTTATTTTTAAGTGCCACTGGTGCATTGCACCAAGGAAGACACACTTATAATCCTGCAACTCCATCTCAAATGAACAGTGATGGTTTAAGCTTGAACACCATCGGGTTTTCTCAACATAAAGAGTGATTTCTGTACAGATCAAGCAGGGTGACGTCAAATTTACAAAAATCTCCAGACCTCAACCCTGTTGAAAATTCATTAACTGCACTAAAATGTCAGGTCTGACTAATTTAAATAAACTATACTTGTTATGCTATGAAGAGTGGTCAAATATCAAGCAGAATCTTGTTGGGTTGTATGCATGTATTTGAGCTTGTGCCTATAACACTTGACCTTGTGTGGACTAGACAAAATCCGCTGGAAAACAGGGGCATCTGGTCCTTTTTTCACTAATCAGGGCAGTCATATACTTTACAATAAGAAAAAAATTGCTCACCTAAATCCAAATGAGCATATTTAAACTTCACTGCAATGTACATATTTGAAGTAAATAAAATTACACCTAAAAGGGCAACGAAACTGCAGGTTAAGATGGAGTGATATGCTTTTACAGACAGAATTTAGAACAAGCCTATAGATAATTCCAGCCATCATTTTATATTAATATCAATGTGTATGTATATGTTTCTGATGTTTTGTCTGATATGTAAATGTTAAAAATTGTTAAACACAAACTGGCAATGTTTTAATAGGTCAGAACATTAAAAATTTCCTTAAATCTTGTTATAAATGTTATTTAAGCCTCAGGTGTAACCACCAGCACAGTCTTTAAGATCAAAACTGAGGATCTCCATCCGTTCACAAAATGCAAAGAAGAAAGATGTGAATTAAAGGACAAGAAAGTCGCGGTGAGAGGAGAAAGCCGACTTAATCTCAGGATACAAAACTCAACAATTATACTGAGTCACACAGAAATAAAGGATATGTGCAGCCTGTGTCCTGCTCATTGAACTAGCTATAGGACGGTCATACATTGAAGTAACAGTTTAGCCCAACTGGAGACATGAAATCAGAGGGAAGAGCAAACACACACACAATGCCAGCTCAGCGCTGGCAGCTTTTAACAGGGACTATCTTGCATCTACTCACACTGAAACACACACTGATGTAAGTAATAACAGGTAGCATTGACAATTGCTGTGCGTGTGTGTGTGTGTGTGTGTGTGTGTGGTATTTAAAGCCAGTCTGTAATCCAGTGGCCTATATAAATAAGCTTTGTAGTATATAAACAGTTTTATGTACAAGCCTTCAACATAATAAGAGAGCTGAGCTACATGTGCAGCCCCCGTGTGTGTGTGTGTGTGTGTGTGTGTGCACTGGAGCAAATACTCTCACACACTCAGAGTGTGCGGCCAAAAACAGCAGCTTTCCCTCTCACCACCAAGAAGTAAATGTAGCGTGGATGTCGAGGCACTTGCATAAACACAAAGAGCCGGATCAATAAACAATCCTCCATCACAGAGAGCGGCCTGACCTGACGTCACCGACACACTGCCACAATCGTGGGGAAATAATTCTCCTTCTGTAAGGTCTCTTCCTGGCTTGTCACCGTTTTGGAAGAAGTATTCCAGCCAGCCAACAAAAGCTTGGTGATCTTTTTTTTGTTGTTGTTTTGTTTTCGTTTTTAACACATCTGTCATCATCTTTGACCGTCGTAGCCGTGTTGGTGCGTCAGCGCCACTCTTCCCAGAGATCAGCTATCAGTCAAAATGTGTGGGCAGGCTGACGTCTTTCTCTGGGATTTTTTTCTCCCCTCTTTTATTTTTATGTCGTTTCTGCATCATCACAGTGGTGCCGTCCCTTCCTTGCTCTGCTTCTCTTCTATTTATTCCAAACCCCAAATAATGTGTCACTTCTAGTGTGGCATAGGCTATACGTTTCTCAGGGTTTGCTACTGTGACTTAATATAATATTATTTTAAATGAAAATATGTTCTGGTTGCTGGGATTTAAACAGATAGTCAACAACAATTTCCCAGTTGCTTAAATTGCAATTTTAGTATTGATTTATACATTTTTTTAGAATATCCTGAAGTTTGTAGTTGTGCTCCAGAGTAAAACAGGTCTCCTATTAGCTGGTTATTTTCCAAGGCTATCCACTGAAAATGCTAGCCTGTAGTCTGTTGCTAATTATCTGGTGTTTATATCTTACCAGTTAGTAATAAAACCACTTTGGGTGGGGATTCACGCTTCCCATCTGTGATGCACTATTTTTTAGTAACCAGAAATATTTTCCATCATCTAAATTTGTGTGTTTTCTAACCAAAAGTGAGAAAGTGTAGGAGTCATCTTTCAGCCACCTTACCACCAGTGTGCAGCAACAACATTATCCTATGCCTTATACAGCCAAAGAAAACTCCAACACTTATGCCTTTTCTCTGGCATCACATTTAAGATTTTCAGAAAATATGGACAGTATCACGGAATATTTTAACAGTCTTGTAACCACCTTTTCTGTGGCTTTGAAACAGTCTTACATTACACTTCTAGACTTTTCACATATGATGATATAATGTCAGTTTTATAAACAAAAATGGAAAAGCACAGCATCCCTTCAGACAACTGTCTGGCAATGCACAGAAATAGTGGAAAGGTAGAGCTACACTTCTCCTTGCACCACGTAGATGGAAAAAAGTGTTTATCTATTTGGCATTTAATTAAACACTTAAGACACTAAAATGTTACTATTAAAAATGTAATTTTCAAAGCCCAAAGATTTCAAACACTGGTATAACTTGATACAATAAATGGTGCCTACTCAAGCAGGGAAGGTTAACTGCACATTGTGCAACCAGAGCTTAGACATTAGATTCTGCACTTCAGGAGGACAACCACTGTTCATCTACACTGGTGTATTATTGATATTATTATATGATTAATACTTAATATTTTCCACTTTATTTTCCTTGCATCACTTTCTCTGCAGGCACGTGCTTTGTTGCAAGAAAAATGTAAAATGCCAATCACTACTATAAGCACGAGAAAAATACTTAAAAAAAAAAAGCAAAAATCTAAACAACCTGCTATAAGTATGTGCAGAATTCTAATGATCACCGCAGGGAATCCCTCAGCTACTCCATAGATAAGTCAAAGGTCAAACTCAGGATCGTATTCAGCGTTAACTTTAATCTAAATCCGTTGTTTCGCCCTTTTTTTTTCTTTTTCAAACCAAAAAGCATAGAAAAATCAGTTGTATGATCCCCTCTGCGCCTCCGGAGGAGTCACAAGTAACACTGGTGATGTTGTCGAGATGTCATCAGGGTTACCTCAGCCTGGGCCTCAAGCTTCACAAGTCTGGGAGAGAAAGGAGAGCTGCAGACAGAGGAGGACGGAGGTGCTCGCTAAGCGGACGGGGTTCAAAACCAGGAGCTTAACGAAATCTTCTCTGCAGTTGCTGAAAGCCTGGATTCCTCAGCTTTATAAATATTCAAGCAGAAAACCTGCCAGACGAAGACGCAGGACGAGGTTTATGGTAGTTAACACTTTAAGGCTGTCTTATATAACAGTGTGGGTGTGTGTGCTGTGGAATTACCAAACAGAATAAAGCTCAAGTCAAAGCACCTCGTCTTTGTTTTATTACTTCTCTTAATATCATAAGCGTCCCCATGCTGCCCATAGTCACCTTTTTTTTGATTGGAACTAAATAATGTAATTCACTTCAATTGATTTATAGTTCATAAATTCATGAAAGGAAAATCAAATTTCTTTTAAAAGGCTAAGAGTTCCAGCTCTTATTAGAAATGTTTAATTAAATCAAATAAATTCGATCCAGCCATACAGCCAGATTGGAGCTCAGTTATTTACATCCCAGCTACAATTTAACTGTAACAAAATGGAGTCAGATTCAGTAGTAAATATCATTTTCTAAAGTGATGTAGCTAAGTAAGCCCTTCTTCATCAAGTTTTCGACTTTGCACCTAACTGTCCTCATGATGCATGTAACCACAGTGGATAGTTAATTGCATCAGTATATGTATATTTATGCAATGAATATGTATTTTAAATAACACAAAAAGTAAGATTTAGTTTTTCAATCTTCTAGGTATTTCAAAATGTGACATTTTTAAATCTGAATAAAGTAAAAACATCTTTTTTTTTCTATAATTGCATATGTCATGGGATAAAAAGTATCCAAACTCTGTTTTTACTGAAACTTAAACTTGAAGACTGTGGTGTTAGTATTAGGGCTCTGGGTACTTTGGTGCTCTGGAAATGAACTACTTTCTATACTTGATTCAAGTTCTTTTTCCTATTAGAGAATTCTTGTGGAAGGTGCCCAAAGGTGGTAAGAATATGCTCAGGCATGTTATGTGAGCAAGCTCACTTGTAGGCTTCAGATGGAAAGGGCCACGACAAAAGCCTGGGAATATATATGATTGAGATGTGGCTGTGGCGTGACCTTAAAAATGTCCTTCAAATTTGGTTGAATAAAAAAAATTCAGAAAAGAGGAGTGGGTCAAAATCATTTTGTTGCCAATTTTAGCCACCAGAAGTTGCAAAAAGGTTTTTGGGTTAGATTATTTTCTATAGGTATATATTTACAGGACAATCCAACTTGGAATAGTTTTGTATTTTCCCTAAATAAATTACTTCATCATTCAATGCCACTTTAATATCTAGTAAGATTATTGCAGATATTTAAAAAATTAATTTAAAATAACCCCTTAAAATCAGAGGGACTCTGTAAGAAAGCAAATACATTCTAGCAGCAATGTTTATCTAAATATAATTATATGAAACAAAGAAAAGGCTACTGGTTTTGGTAGCAGATTATTAGCTTTTCCAGTCATTCCAGTTACGATGTAATAGTACATGCACTATCCTGCCTCTGCTTTTCACACACACACACACACACACACACACACCAGTGTTTGTGCATTCGCCATTCACTGTGGCGGAGCTGTTCAAACGCAGCACAGCACTCGAGTCCACTAAATAAAATCTTATGTGGAGAAAAAAAGAAAGGCGGATAAAAAGGAAGAGCGACAATAGATTAGTGATGGCAGCCAGCGTGTGAAATCTCTTTGTTAGGCTCGCCGGGATGTTCCACAGTGTGAAACACGCACACACTCACACACATGCTTACCAAACATACAGTAATTGA
Source organism: Cyprinodon variegatus (assembly GCF_000732505.1). Taxonomy (NCBI): domain Eukaryota; kingdom Metazoa; phylum Chordata; class Actinopteri; order Cyprinodontiformes; family Cyprinodontidae; genus Cyprinodon; species Cyprinodon variegatus. The sequence goes on from NW_015150493.1 coordinate 1,274,227, forward strand.
TTCAGTATCAATTGGCTGTCCTGGATTTGCATTGACTGCTAATGCATCAGGGTGAGACTCAGAGAGAGAGAGAGAGAGAGAGAGAGAGAAAAGCCAAACAGGGAAAAGAAATAGAAGATGAGAGACACAAGATGAGGGAGCACGATCTGAAATACAGCCAGACTGTGATTGGGTGTTAAAATTTGCACTAATGTGCACTGAGATGGGCAGCATTAGCCGGTGATGATAAGCTAATTGCTAATCAGTAGATCATAGACTAACAATGCTTGTGGTGCACGGCTTTGAGCCAGGACGGCACTTCAGCGGGGCCGAAGCAGAATGGAGGACCGGATATTTTGGGTTCAGAAATGTGAGAAATTTTGGGGGGATTCATCATCCTGCTCTTGTAGCGATAATATCCACGCTAATGAGCTAATACAGATAGCTTATCAGCCAATGTTTCACTGAAATGCAAATCGCTGGCCTCATCCCAACTCTACGTCTAAACCACGTGTGCTAAATACTTGCACCTTATCATGAGGAAATCAATTTGGAAAACCAAACAGGAGGAATTGTATTTATAGTCGATGAAATCCACAAAGAATTCCCTCTAAATTTCAATCTTCCAACCCAAGAATTGTTTCATTAATATCCACCGTCGGTGAGAAAAAATAGGACAAGACAAGCCGATCACATACACACAGACCACTCTCTCTTTTGAGACATTAGCGATGCCCTTTTTGAGCGAGGGACTGCCTGAGGGATTATAATCAGAATTTTCATCTCAGTTAGGGATTAATAGAATAAATGGGCAAGCAAGAGAGCGCTAAGCATGTGTGTGTGTGTGTGTGTGTGAGTGTGGAGCTTGAACGGTCAGGTATGCAGCCTTTTTGGGCACCACTGATTTTCCTATTTAGCTATCACACATACACACAAAACAACTAGGCCAGAGCAGTTTGTTTGTTGCGAAAAATGAAAATAAAAAACGGCTTTGTATTGCTCAGATGCAGATGTTTATTTTTCATAATGCACATGCACTCAGTTTGCACAGAACGCAGGTTAAAATGTGCAGGATGCTTGCCGATGCAAACATGAGGGTAAATAAAATCTCAATTTTGTCCACTCAGCATTATCACTCAAATACATATAGTCCAGGCAGTAATATGAATAAGTTGCATTTTGATTCCTTTTTGTTCCCCTTGTTCAGAGGCTCTATAAAATGTATAAAGCAGACGATTTACAATGCAGTCTTTCTTTTTTATGGTCACTCTGAATACTTTTGGATCGCCACAATTGCAGCCTCAGCAGATTATTATATTTTTCTCCATCCCCTGCCAGTTTGGGGTCAATTAGGATGAAAGCTGGTGTTGAGTGTGGGGGGGGCTAGCTTTATTTATTATATATCAAAATTGATGTTTTGCAGGGATTGGGTGTTTGTGTCGCAGCGGAGAAAAGCGCAGCGGAGAGAAAGGACAATTAAAGGGTATGACGTAAATTAAACAGACCATTTAAGGAGGGTTTTCCCCCCTTTTAATCCAAAAAAAGATGCAAACTTTTAATAGTGTTTGGTCTGACCACTGCTCAGTGTGTTGTCAAGCTTGGAGAAGATATATGCTGCTGCTGTCCTGTTTTTCTGTCCTGTCTGAGCGTACAGCTGTTCCCACCAAGACGTTCCCACACGCAGCACTATTCAAGCAACCAGACGCTCTTATTATGATGTAAATCGCTCTAATAACCCAGTTTAGCTGGTGAGTGTCTGCGAGAGTAAGAGTGTGTAAGGAGGTGTGTGAGTGTGTGGTTGTGTGTGTGCATTTTCTATACGTACAGAAACCAGAAAATGTAAGCTGGTGTTTTTACCACCATAGAGAGAAGGACGGGGATGGATCATGTTTTCCCAAAACAATGCCCTCATCTGACTCCCCGTTTCAATCATGGGAACTGAGTTCAGCTCCAAATGTTAAATATTGGGTTCATTTTCTCAAATTCCTGAGCTGCATTCCACAAACAGGCTTATGATAGGTGCTTTTTATTCTCTCTCTCTTTGCAACAGCTAATTTAGTACTCTGTTAAAAGCTGTTGCTAATTAAAATGCAGAAGGAAGAAAGAGGGGGGAAAAAAATCACACTGTAACAAATAATTAGTGGTGTTAGAGCCCTTCCGTGGGCAAGGCCCTCGTTTGATCCGAAAGCGGAAGGTAGAAGGATCCTCCGGCGAGGAGGTAAACTCAGAGAGGGGAAAAAACGATCTGGGCCAAATTCATTCTGGTAAAATATGCTACCCTAAGAGGGAGGGAAGGCAGAGCAAGAGAAGTTAACAATACAGAATCCCAGAGACAAGCTGCAGTTGCTCCTGAGACTAAAAGACACTGATCGGAAAAAGATCCTCAACACACACACACACATGCAGTGGCCAGTGGGACCAAAAATTCAAGGGCACCCCTGTCTCCTTTGCAGTGACCAGTGGGAATAGGTCACAGTGGGTTAGCTGCACAGACTAGGAAAAAAGGCACACAAACATTGTGGCAGATGAAGCTGATTAAAGTCCTTCTTCTACTGAAGTCCCTCTCAGCAGAACAAAGGTGTGTTTTCTTAGACAAAAGCGTCCATTTGGAACCTTGATCAAGTGAAGCAGCATAACAGGGTTGCTTGTTGTAGCATGATAAAACATGAAGCATTAGTGAGTTAAGATATAAACTGACTTTACACCAAATGACAAATGGAACAGTTAAAGTAGTTCTGCTTAGAGCCTTTTCTATACACAAGCCAGTGCTCTGAATGTACAGATTCCTGCAGCTCCGCGCTTCTGTTTTCATAAAGAGTTGGCGGTGGTCAAGTTGCTCTGTTTACCTGGAAGGGGCTCCTGTTTTGGACAAATCCCTCGAGGCGATGAGAACCTGTCGTCATCCTCATCTGCTAGTGTGGCCTGAACCCCAACTTCAACTGGTCTCCGGCCACGCAGGGTGTTCAGAGCGGGTGATGGGGTGAGGGCCAAACCTGGGGAGGGCGAAGGGGGTTTGTCCAGCCCCCTGCCTATGGTGAGGCAGGGAGGGCCATGGCATCGTTTCCTCTTGTGCTCAATGAAGAGCAATATGTCTGCCAGAGGAAAGGTGGCCTGGCACTGACCACAGGTCAGGAGGTCCTGCTCTGGAGAGGAATGAGAGTCTGGACCAAGCCGGGCCAGCCGACCCACCAAGGGGGCCGGGTGGTGCCCATTAAGAATGCCGCTGTCCTCCGAGTGCTCCGAGCAGCGCTCCGACAGCTCCTCCGACGAGACGACGGCCGTGGAGAGGGGCTCAGCTGCTGCGGAGACAGAGGGGATAGAAATTAGATACTCATGTTTAAATTCCTATTTTCCAACCTATTGATACAACTCATGCTGCGAACTGATGAGAGGGACCAAACATTCCTTCTGCTGTCACACAGAGGATCAGCGACAGAGAGACAAAGCTTCACATGTGGTTCACACAATAAGGGGCTGAGAACATGGGCCTTGTAATAATAGAAATGCATGAAATGCAGCAAAAATGATTACAATGCAAGATGGATCTCAATCACAGATCACAGCAATAAACGGTGGGAAATAATATCCCGAATGGATGCAAAGCTCCAATCACATGGCTTTAAAGATAACAATTTTATAGCCAATGACAGGGGGAGCTTAGAAAATGATGCGTTGAAAAACCTAAATATGTGGATGACTTTGACTTGGCGGTCCGTGTTTGTACACGGGCTGAGCCTTTAATCAGCACGGAGGATTGTCACAAACACATCCAGCACATGTGCTGCAAAAGGAGAGGGGAAGACAGGGCAGACAGAAGGAGAGACAGGGGGAGAGACGGGGGTATAGGAGGGCTGGTTTGTCTTGTCCCTCAGCTTCGATAACGTGTGCTTCACTTGGAGCTCAGGCTCATACGAGCCCAATTTCTCTCTCCTAAGGTGAAGAAAACACAGACATAACTGCTTTTTAAGGAATCGTTTTGTTGATCTCAGAGAGCAGTAAGGAGAGAGCAAAGCAGCAAACTGGGACTTAAACAGTGTCCCTCTTTTAAAAGAAAATCTTCCAGTCCAAGGTGAAGAGTCTGACTCTGAGCTAGTAGCCTAATGTGCGCTGACCTTCTTTACTCATCCACCAATTTCACATTTTAATGAACTTAAGACCACTGAGAATCAAAAAATAGATTTTAATTTTCACCGTCCGGGTGATTGGATACAGATTTTGGTCTGATAACGGTATGAGGGGCAGGGAGATGGGACGCAGCTCCGTGTGCACACACGTGTGTCTGCCTGAAAGTATGTGCGTACAGGGGGGGGGGGATTGTGATTTGGAGTACATCTCCCTCAAGGAAATATGTGGATGCCAGGGTCCTGAGCGACATCAAACTGGGACGTGGATTCTACAGGCCAAGCAGCACAGCTTCCAAAATATTCTCTGTCTTTGATTAAACTTTAGGTCAAAGCAAGTTGGACGAAAGGAGGTGTGGTATCATCCATTTCCTCTTAAATTAATGGAACTTATGTGGAAAACTCTCCGGATACATGAAGGTGAATTTGAGAGAGAACGTCTAGGCTGAAGGAAGGAGGTAAATCAGCCTTAAACAAAACACAAAAAAATCTGTTCTACAGCAACAAGCAGAAGCCACTCATCTGTGTCTAATTTTAGAGCTGAGCAAACAAGAAGAGGAGCAGAGGGGATATGTCTGCTGCTCACTAAATTCACATGCCATAACATGATTTGTAACATCACCTTTCAGAAACATGCTTTTTTTTTTAGTTAGATTGTTCCTTCAAAACACTACAAAGAGAAAAATTAATACAGAAGGTACAGTAAGGGGATAAACAACGTGCAGGACATTGCTAAATCCTACATTTTATTGATCTAAAGAATATATCTGATTGTGTGTAAAATTGGAAGAATGGGAATGAAAAAAGAAGACATGAAATAAATTTGTTGATGTTGTGAGTAATAAACGGACAACCTCTGAATTGCTGAGGAGGATTAAAAACTTGTGCATGTGTGCAGAGACGGAAAAAGGTAGATCCGGAGGTGGTGAGGACCAAATGGGGGAAGGGGGGCTTGTTTGGGGTGCTCCCTCACTCTCTCAGCCCCCCCACCCATCCTTACGTCTTGTTCGCTCTCACTGTATTGTAAAGAGCTCGCAAAACATCAATCCGTATAGACAAGGGGGGGGGGGGGTGAAACTCCTCAGGTTCAAGTTTGGAGCTGGATTTTTCTAAGCGCGCTCTGCCTCCTAGCGACAGTTCAGGGTCATTGTCACTGCGCTGCGCCCCCTCTGAAGGAAACACACACGCACCCCCACCCACACACACACACACACACACAGACACACATCACAATGTCTGCATCTCCAAACTAAACACACGCGACTGCCCATCAACGATTTCCAAAGGTAATTAAGCACCGACGCCTAAAGATGCGCTAAACTGAACGAGCTCCTGTTTTATTGAGCATGTTCCGCAAAGAGTGGCGCACACTTTGACAACTGTTTTTCAAAACACAAACATCGCTTCTCCTCACATTTGACACCTTTTTCTGGACAAATAAATCCCCTCGAAATACACAAACAGGTATTTTATGAGAAACGGACGGAGTGCGTAAAAGTCAGATTCTGTCGGATATAAAAGTTTTTTATCCTAAAAAAAAAACTACAAGTATAATTACTTTTTTTTTTACAAATTTGGCTGATGTTTTCAAAAGTATTTTGTGATCTGTTCCTTATTATTTTTATGATTTTTATACATATTTTTGCAGAGTATTTGTCGCGTATTTTGTATTTTATATTAAAAAAAAAACCGCTGCATCAACTTTACGCGCAGCTAAAAGGATGAAACTGTTAAAACATAAATATAAACTGATGTTTATAGAATCGAATAAAAAAAACAACAACAAAAAAGTCCACTATCCATTTCCATTCCTTTGCGTCCAAAAGGAGCCAGTGTGGACGAGATCGCACTGCAGAAAGCGATATTCTAATGGGGGGATCTGTCCACGGTGCGCTGCGGAGAGGACACGCTCTGACCGAAGCGATCAGAGAGGCGTCCAAGTCCAAGGTTTACCAGCCTGTCAGAGCCGCAGAACTTAAAACCGGTCCATCAAAACTTTTTCTTTCTTTCTCTCCCTCTTCATGAAGGTAGCCTTTTATTTTACGCACAGAAGGTGTCAGACTTTCTCACGGTGCTGCAAAGTCCAGTTAGTGTCCGGTGTCCAATCCCCCTTCCCACCACCACTACACCTTTTTTTGTCCCACCTTGGCTCTCAGATGACCGAACTGAGACAAAAGTGTTTCTAACTCTCTTTTCAGATGCTTCTACTTACGCGAGAAATCCCGTTTGCTGAGGTGCTGCGGTTTGCCTTGCTTGCGGCGAGACATGGTGGCTGTTCAGCGGCTGCGTTCAGCGCGGATCACATCGGGGAGATGCCGGGGTGACAGGAGAGGAGGAGGGGGGAAAAAAGAGAGAAAAGATCTTCATCCAACGCCTTGGACATCTACCAGAGGAAGTGGAGGAGACGGAGTAAAAAAAAATAGAGATATATATTGATAAAATAAATTAGAAATTATAGAAAGAAAGCGCGGAGGCGAGGATGGATCGCGGGATCGCCGTCATGGCTTTTTTGAGAAAGGAGAGTAGAGAAAAAAGAGAGAGAGAGTGTGAGGTGGATGGAGAGAGAGAGAAGGGGAGTGAGATTGAAAAAAAAAATGGCAAAAGCCCCCCTCCAACCCCCCCAGCCCACCCCACCACCCCCCTACACACACACACACACCACCCCTCCCCTTCTAGCCGTGCAAGTTCAAGTGCACGGACGTGACGTTCCCGGCGAACTTGAACGTCAGGCGGCGGACGGACACCCGACATACAAAAACATGGGCCGGGCCGAGGAACCCGAGTGGGAGTGGGAAGTGGGAGGAGGGACAGACAACACCATTGGACGATCATTAGAGAGAGAGAGTGAGGGAGAGGAGGGGGCTGGACATTAGAAATAGACCCAGCGCAAGCCAATGGACACAGAGATCAGGGGGGCCGGACAAGAGGCTCTGCACGGGAGGGAGGAGTGTGTGTGTCTGTGTGTGTGTTTTAGTCAGAGAGATGTATAATGAAAGCAATATGCAGAGAGAAAGAGGAAGGTGCATGCAGAACAGAGCGCACTGCTGCATAAGTCTCTGTGTATGGGGGGAGGGGGTCTGTTTGTGTGAGCGAGCTCACCTGGACCCACGCGTGTCCCCAGAGCGGTGCACAACATTAGGAAGCGCAAAAGAAACGGGGAAGGGATAAGTATGTGTGGCTGCAGTGAACAGGAGGGACAGGTTGAACAACGAGACAGCAGCATGTCCTTTCCATCCGGGACCAAAGGTCCAAACATCAGGAAATCACCACCCAGAGCCGGCCCAAGATTGTATGGGGCCAGGGGCCAAATTAGATTTCAAATGGCAGGAATCATATCATGTGTTTTGCTGTTGTTTGATCTTTTCTATAAGCCCCCCACATTACATCTCTATTGGCATATTTTCTTTATAACTTTTAAGTAATTGATTAAATAGTTGTAAAAATCCTCAGACCACAATGTCTTAACCTGACTCTATATTTCTATATCTGGGTTAGCTGACTCCTGATACATGGAATGGAAGACCACTGATCAGGGATTATAGCTACTTTAAAAGCTCAGATGTTATTCAATAGATTTAAACATAGTAATTTGAAGAAAGCAATGAGTAGAAATGACAGTTGAAAGGCCCAGCCCTTAACCGCAGACTTACTCCTAACTGCCCCTATTCTTGATGTTGCATAAGAAAATAAAGCATCAGGGTGGCAAACAGCCACTTTGCTAATTTGCATCTCATTATAGCATTTGCATTGTTATTTTTTCTCTTCCAATTTTATATAATAATCCTAAAGGAACTATTTCCCTCCTATGAATGCAACTGTTGGAATCATGTGTTTCCTTTTGTAGTTTTGATGCACCCACAGCATTTCTCACATTCCAGAATTGCATCTTTCACGACACAATTCATACGGACCGTATAACAATATGCAACCATTTTGAGATATGCACATTTAAAATGGCTGAGTCTAAATTTCACACATGCAATGAGATATAGATATATAATCCTCCAAAAAATCGTTTTCCATAAGGCGGTCAAACATTTCTGATTGGTCACAGGATAAAATTCCTCATGCACAACACAATTTAATGGTGGAAATTGAGATAAAAATAAGAATATGTTAAAAGAGCATGTTTTGCAAAGTTTCCTAATACTAATATACATTTTATGTATGACGTTTGAACATGGTTTGGCAATTATTCTTTATGACTTAACACAATTTTTAAACAATGTTCAGTACAGTTTTAAGAAATAAACATTACATGATTTGCTACCCGGCAATATGCTGGTATGAAATTGGCAAAGGGGCAAACAGATCTAAAGACAGAAGTATGAGTTTGTTGGGTTAAATAAGTCCTTTGGCCCATGGAAGACTTACAGACTTACATGTACCTCACAGATTTTTTTACGATTCCATAACTTACTGGATCTTTTGGCTCCACTCATCTGTGATCATACCAACTCCTGAGCAGGGAAAACAAAGCAGTACCAGTAATGAAAGAGCAATTAAGGGAACGTTTGAGAATTAGTGGAGTTGAGCAGAGCCAAACAGCGCCAAATGAAAAGGGGCACTATTCAGCCAAATTTCCTGTTTGCTCTGATATTAGCTATTTAGAACAGCATAAGCTTAAAAAAGTTTTATAGTTACAACGCGATTTTGGGGTGTGTTAGGCTTTAACTGGACAACAGTTAAAGGTATAGTGGATTTACTAAATTTTTGAAAAGACCCGCATTCTCCACTTAAAAAAAAATGCACATGCAAAACCCTGTACCTGCTCCATAGAGGGAACACTTATTAAATGCATACAAGAGCATGCATGAGCCCATTTCTCCTCGTGCACAATTGTTTAAAAGTTGCTGTTTGCATCACTCCTACAAGCTTACCTTCCAAAAGAAGAATTCCCACTAAGTCAGACATCACAGGTAGGTGAAAATGGAAAGGAGCATGTAGGATGGCCTTATGTAAAGTTATCATCAAGAGATTGACAATTAAATGCACCACTTATTTTGATGATCCACCCAGAAAAAGAACATCCTCCACTATGCCTCATTATACCTCGAAGTTTGGGGCTGTTTTCTCCAACGTAGCATTTGTGTTATTGTGCAAAGTTATCCTGATGGAAGGTCATCCGATAAACTTCAAAATACACCAGGTCCGTCAAAAATGTATTCAACGTTTGGATTTTCAGACAGAATTACATGGCCAAATCAACACCAAAATTGGCTCACGCCCTGCGTTTTTCTGTGGGTTGTGGCTATTTGGAAATGATGTTGGCAAACTCATCATGTACCCAATCAAATGGCAGTGTTCGTCAAGATGGCAAAAGCATTTTAATACAAGAAGCATTTTGACTGAGATTACAGCAAAACGTAACATTCTCATTTAATCTTTTATCCTCTGACATAGGAGCTGGTTCGGAGCTCGTCTGCCTGTTTCTAGGATGGGGCGCCTGTGAAGCTGATTGAAGTTTGCCTTTTCTATCTCTGCTTCTTTTTCTATGTCTGTATCTGTCTCCTTGAACCCCAGCCAGCCTCAGCAGATGGCCGCTCACACTGAGCCTGGTTATGCTGGAGGTTTCTTCCTGTGAAAACAAAGTTTTTCTCTTCACTGTCGCTACAAGCATGCTTGATGTGAAGGATTGCATTCTAATCAATGAGTAGATGCAAACAGCTGGTTTTCTTTTCCTTAGATCAAAAACTTTGAACCAATCTGACTGTATGATCTGGTTGAAGTGTCTCTGAAGTGCCTTGAGATTACATGTTTTGTGAATTGGCGCTATACAAATAAACTGAATTTAATTCGAAATTGAATTGAAAAGTTTACACAAAGGATCCACAGAGGGCAGACATTGGCTAACACAAATTTTATTTTTCGCAACACAGCTTTGAAAGGTTTTATGGTACTTGGGGACAGGCAGCATACCTCTGGTCTGTCTGTAAAGAGAAATCAACCTACAGAGAAGGAAAAATCGATCCTGAGAAAGAAATAATACATTTGTTTGGAAAATCTGCATAAGAATCCACTAAAAAAGAAGAGAAAACAGAAAGATTTTCAATCATCCTCCTACGTGTTCTCTCTTCGTTTGGGAAATAACTCTTAAGGGTTTGCAGATTTTGGAAAATATCTCATAAATGTGAAGCATTATCTAAAATCCAATACCAGTAATGAAACAGATGACTGTCTATTGTATCTAGACACAACCTTTAGGGTCGAGAAAAGTGATATTAGAACCTCCAGACTCACTATCTGCTTACCAATGCAGTGAATTTTGAACTAACCTGCAACTTGTAAATACTTTTTAACAACCTCTGTTTGAAATAATCAGAAGGTTTTTTTTTTTTTTACAGTCACACTTGACCAGCACTAGCCCAAGTATTGCAACTTTTTTAAATGTGCGCAGTGAGTTAAACAGTTAGATTCACAATTTACGCCACAACTTTGAAGGAACCATTCCGAGACTGAGATTAGATAAAAAATAAGCGGCTTCATGTTATAAATTGTGTATAAATGACATTCTGGAGATGGGTTTAGTTCTCTGACTCATTTTCTTACAATTATGTCCGTCGTGTCCCTTGTTCAGAAAAGTTCTGAGTGATGGGGTAGCTGATATATATATATATATCAGTGAAAGATTTGTTTGCTGCAATAGATGAGACAGAAGCAGAAGACATTAATAAATAAGCAGAATTAGGGAACCAAACTATGATTCAGTTTGTAGAATTCAAAATAAATCAAAAATTTAACTTTAGAATAGGCTTAATTCATTTACATTTCAACATCTGAAAACGGATCAATTTATGTTCCAAATATAGTTAGTTTTGTTTTTGTTTTGTTGTTTATTGAAGATAAAGTATTCTTATCTGGAGAGTGTGCAAAGGTAGATAAGCCATCCATCCATCCATCCATCCATCCATCCATCCATCCATCCATCCATCCATCCATCCATCCATCCATCCATCCATCATTTATTTGTCTCCATTAATCCAACACTTCATATATTTTGCGCACATTGTTAGAAGTGGCTGCAGTAACTTTAAGATGTGTCTGAGGTTTTAGTTGCATATTTATAAAGAACGGAGTTCTGCTGGATGTGGGGTGGAGAGGAGGAGAAGGAGGAGAAAAAAAGAAGTAGAGAAGGAGGAGGGGGTAGAGACTGTAAACACGCTTGTAATAAAGAGGGTTTGGTAATAAAAGACGCAGGGCTTAAAACTGCATCGGCGCAGCGCAGAGCAGCTCGCTGCGCTCCGATCACCATCCTTTTTTCTTTCTCTTTTGGTGCCGATGTGGGCAGACGGAGGAGGACACAGCCATGGAGCAATTTTAGAGGAACGGAAGAAGGAATAGAAGGAGACAAATACAAGAGGCGAACAGCAGCGGAGAGATTCCCCACCGCCGGAGCAGCTTCCGCGCCTAGAAGGAGCAGCAGCAGCTGGGGGTCTGCCTGTGGCTCGGTGTCCTGGAGCCCGATGGAGGAGGACGCACACTTAATACTGAAGGGAGGGGGAGGTGGGGAGGTGAAAGCTGGTGGTGGACGAGCGAGACAGGACAGTAAGGAGGAGGAGGAGGTGGAGCGGGGTGATGGGAGAGAGACAGAGAGGATGAGACGGAGAGAGAGAGGAAGGAGGAGGCGGTTCAGCGTCAGGGGGGGAAGAATGCATGACCAGAGAGGGAAATATTTCTGCAGGTTGCAACTCGCCGCGTGGCGCAATTTGAAAGACTGACGCGCGTGCATGTTGCCTACTGTGCGTGGACGAAGAGTGTGGAAGATCACGCAGAGACCATTCAATTCACGTAAGACAGCTGGCCGGGGAGAAACTCTCCATTTTACCTGTTCACCATAAATCTTTTTATTATTTTGTTGTTTTTCATGCTTCGCAGGCAATGAAGCATCCTGTAGACTTTTCTGCATTTAGAGGAAGCTCTCATTTGATTTTCCCAAAATCTACCAGGCCCCACTTTCAGGAGTTTCTACGCACGCCAGGTCATTTCATCCTGTTCTAACATTTGGCCCCGTAAACTAAGCATATCATATCTGTGTGTTTTACCTTGCATCATCTCCAAGTAGCCTACTTTCAACTTTAGAGATAAATAAATTAGGACGTTTTGTGCTTATATTACATTCCATTCGTACCTGGAGTTCTCAACCTTATTTAGTAGATCATGTAACTCTTTATGCCTGACTATTCATCTTTTTTTTTTAGCGTGAAAACATATGACTTTATATTTAGAGACATAAAATGTTTATTAGCCTAGTTTTCCGCTATATCATTTAATATTCTATCATGTATGCGTTCAAAGTCAGAGCAAGTTCACAGATGTGGTTATTAATTAAAAGCGTGGATTTTTTTCCCCCTTTCCTCCGTGTAAAAAAAGGATTCAAAACAAATTAAGAAAAAATGACTTAAATGTTGCGGAAATGTTTAAGGGGAACATCGGAAAGCAGGGACCCAAAGGTAAGAACGAGGAGACCCCTGATCAAACAGATAACCAGGAGCCATGTAGATATTTTCATACTTTTGAGCAGAATACAGAAAACTACTTAAAATAATCAATAATCACTAATCAAAGTCTCTTTTAGAAAAGCTTTGCGGTAAAAAACAAAAAAAAGGAAGAAAATAACGTCAGAGAAAGGAACTCTTCCTATATTCAATTTAATCTAGGAAACAAAACTATCAGTTGATGTCGGTAGTTTTATCACCAAGCTTCAAATTCGCACCTAAACACACCATAAAATAAAACACATGAGAAGCTGCTCCTCCTTTTAATTTCAGATATAAAATGAGACGCTCTGATTGTTTTTCTAACAGCGCATTGATTGATCTTTAGTGTGCAGAGATTTAGAGAGTGGATTTAAAGCAAACTTAAAGTTCAGTCTTTAAACTGGCCTGTGGTCGCCAATCAATCTTTTAAAGGGCCCTGTATGTTTTAAACAGCCTCTCTCCGCTCATCGCAGCGCGCCAACCTTGACCTCTCTCCATCTGTCGGTGACAAAGGACGCGTTTTGTCCCCCCCTCCATCCCCCGACCCCTTTTCCTCATCTAAACCAGACCCCACTCCCTCGCGCGCTCCAAACCAAGGCAGCACCTTATTGCTCCAAACCGCACGCGCTCAGGTTGCGGTGGCGCACAGAATCAGTTTGCTTCATAAATCAGCCATGCAGAAAACGCCGAGTGCGGGGGAGGAATAGCGGCTCTGCACGTCTGAGAGCAGCTACGCCTGTGCATATCTCCTATTTGATCTTAGAAACACGCAGCAGAGTTTGGAGAAAACGCAAGCCGCGCTCAGGTGGAGGTGATACTGCAGTGGCGTCGCTCTCTCTCTTATGTAGGCCACTTAATTCCTTCTGTTCAGCACTTTTACGCTCTTGTTCAGATGGCTCCACTTTGCAGAAGCCATAACAGGCAGTGCAGACACAGAGTGATGGAATGGACAGAGAAGGACTTTGACAAGGCTTCATAATTCCGCAAAGAAGGGATGGTTCCTCTGCAACGCACGGCGGCCCCGGGGAAATAGGGGGACTGGGGGCGCATTTCAATATATGTAAATTAGTTGAAGAGGTAGAAGGAGGGGGTGAGGGTGTTGCAGATGCAGAGATAAATCAGTTCTGTACAGAGTACCCCCCCCCCCCCCCCTTCACTAACACATGATTTTCCCAAGCTCCTCGTCACACCTCAGCTTTTCTCCTTCAGCCGCTGATTCTGTTGCTTTTGTCACAATAATCGTGTAGAAAATGCCCTGCTTAAATGATGCCACAAATTAAGAAAAAAAAGATATAAAAAAAAAAAACACTCTAAAATCAAGACACAATGACATTTGACCACCTGTCAGGTGAAAGTTGACAAAAATTAGAGCCACATATGGATCATTTTATCCACGAATTCTTACCCGTGGATCAGAATGAACTCATTATTTTTTCACACAATAAAAACACTTTTTTTATCTAGCTCTTTTGGACAATTTTAATCCCCTCTACACCTTAGAAAATGAAAATTACTTAAATAATAATATAGCATATTCTAGTTTTATCTTTTATTTCCACGGAGACTTAACTCTAGATCCGTTATAAATCCAGTTCCTTTCCTCTTCTCTGTGTGTGGGTGTGGGTGTTTGTGTCTGTGTGCATTGGAAGGAATTTCTAACCTCCACATAAATACACTTTGCACACATATTCCCCGCGGCCGCCACCAGCCTTCTATCCAAAAAGCTCAACTGTAACGAGAGCGCAGTGGGTGGATTTTTATTTCTTTTCAGGAGGCGTCATTATCACATCTGGGGATGTGCACACACGGAGCAGAGTCGGGCCGGTGGTATTAGATGAAATCGGGCGGGATTACATGGTTATAGAACAAATTATCTGAGCCCTCCAACACCCACCACCACCACCAGACCTACATGCCTCCACCTCCCAGTCTGCCTTCAGTCTTTGCTGCTGTTTGATGTGTGGAAATAATGTGTCAGCCGAGTCTAAATCAGAGATTTGCGTCTAATGGACGTAAGAGAGGCTCAACGAAATTGGATCGTGCGCACAACCCTTAATAAATGGACAACCTTGCAAAAGTATTTACACATTTTGGACATTTTCACCTTTCAACCATCAACATCATTTAATTCATTACAAACATATATTATAACACAACTGGGAAGCGAAAGGAACACGGTTCTCAAAGGCATTTGGATCCAGAGCCCTTAACTCTGAGTCACCTGACTTGTAAAGTCCACCTGTGAGCAATGTGAGTTTGCTAAAGAAACAACCAGATGGGTCAATGAGAGAGGCATGGAGACATTAAAAGCAGGCTTAATTTATGAAATGATATCTCAAGCCTTTGCAATTTCACAGAGCACTGATTGTAATTTGAAAATTGAAATGAGGATGCAGCAGCAAAGCTACAGAAACATGGTCATCTATATAAAAATAAATGGGTCAGACAGGGAGTGCCTAAATCAGAAAACCAAGAGCTCCTTGGTAACTGCAGAGGAGCTGCAGAGATTTGGAGCTTAGGTAGAAAAATCTGTCAGCTATTAGTTGTAAAGTCCACAAAATTGTGCTAAGAATAAAACCATGGTTGAAAGAAAGCCATAAAATCCTGTTATAGCCATGTAGGAGACATTTAAACATGCTGGAGAAGGGGCATTGGTCCAGAAGCAAAAGCTTTTGGCTTACAGATATAACTCCCTTTGTGTGGTGGAAAACTAATACTCCACACCAGCCTGAACATACCTTTCTCATGATGAAACATGGATTTAGAAGAATGATATCACAGAAAACATTTTGTTCAGGAGAAAAAAAAAGAGGAGACTGATTGCTGTTGCTGGGAAGATGAAGCTAAATATTGCATCCCGAAAGAGTTAGATGCTCTAAAACATTTAAAGCTGGGCAGAAATTCACCTTCGAACAGGAGAGACGATCTTCTGCCACTGATATACCGGAATAATTGATATCAAAGCATATCAGAGTGTTTCACAAACATATATCAAGAATCTATCCCTGTATATGCTGAAAGAGATGTCCAATAAAGATCAAGAATATAAATACATTAATTTTTATTAAATGGAAAAGTAGAAAAAAAATGTTTGTCTTCCTGTAATATAGCTAAACTAATTAGTAAAGCTCTGTTTTAATAAAGTCCTAATAAGTAAAATTTAGGGCTAGAAGTGCGGTTTAAAGGTGAGAATAAATTATTTTGGTGACTGAAATTAATTGAAGTTGAAAGTTTCAGCACCCATGAAAAGAATGACAATAATTAAACAATAGCGAATATGGTGAGGTCCAATCACATTGGACAATCGTGGAGCGCACGGTGCAACCAGATGTCTTTAAACGCGGACTGTAGCGCCCTCTTGTGTTCAAATGCTGTCAAATTAAACACAAAGAAAAGTTTATTATAGGCCCCAAGTCCACTGCAGCCTGTACAGATGGCCTTCATGCTCAGGTCAAGCTTCACAGAGGTAAA
>NW_015150493.1:1290369-1292833 GCF_000732505.1 Cyprinodon variegatus
AGAAAGAAAGAAAGAAAGAAAGAAAGAAAGAAAGAAAGAAAGAAAGAAAGAAAGAAAGAAAGAAAGAAAGAAAGAAAGAAAGAAAGAAAGAACCATCGGTTTATTTGATAAATTAGTCTGAATTAGTTGAATCTTCTTCAACTTAACATTTTTGCATTTGGCACAAAATAACATTAAGACAAGGTTTACTTGTTAGTATCTATAAATGATCATGGAAGAGTATAGATAGTAATTAAATAACGATTTAATAAAATATTTAGCTTTTATTTGAAATATGATTATAACATTCTAATTATTATCAGTCGTATACTCAAATATCAATTTTTATATATTTTTTCCATGTCTGTAATATTACAATCATTATAATAATCTATAATTCTTTTTTATTCGGCTTATTTCTCTACTAATGGCCCATAAAGCTAATGTAGTCCGAGTTAACCCTTCTTCCCATGGAGCCCAACTAATATTAGACATTGTCTGCCTGGTTGCTTCTAGGGATTATTAATCCGCCCAGTTATCAGAGTGTAAATAAATTAGAGCCTGCGGCCCGTTCTGAGAAGAGCTTAGTTATAAATCAGATCTTTTAATGAATATCTACAGAGGACAAAATCCATGGAAGAGAGAGAGAGAGAAAAAAAGAAGAGGGCTGCGTGATGGGCCGATGAAGGCCGGCTATGTAATTAGATTAAGAGACGCGAGGGGAGGCGACTTTCTAATGGGCTCTGAGGCGCTGCCACGAACAGACAGACCCTTTCAGAGCATTAAGACAGAGGGAAGGGGAGGGAGGGAGGGGCCCATAACACATCTAATCTGACATGACACCCCTCTTGTTTCAGCCTGCCTGTTAACCAGCAAGCCCGGAGCGCTCCAGATCCCTAACTGCTAAAACTCGAGCCTTCACTGACTTTCTGACAACATGTTATTAACCTAAGTGCTCAATTATAGCCTAGGCCTCATTTCTACTACAGAGCTACCAGGATCAGTATTAGGCTCCTCACTGCTGCGCCTTCAGCTGACAAACTCTTGGAAGTGAATCATTTGAGCAGCCGGTTGGGTCCTCGCAAAATAGGGTTAATAATGTTAACAATAAAAAAAGAATATGGAAATAAAGAAAAAAAATCCGCAATGAGAAGAAACTAAATGTTTAAAAGGAAAGTGTGGCTGAGTTTCCAGTGAAGGGGACCCTAAAGGGAGTTTCAGCACTTCAGATTTATGGACTGCTGCAGGTCCTCAAGGAGCCGTGGGGAACTATTTCACAGCAGCGAGTAAAAGAAAACAGAGATCAGTTTAAAAAAGTCTGAAAGGAAACTGCTTACCCTTGGAAGAAAGTCGACATTTTTTTTTTCTTATTTTTTAAAGATCTTCAAAGAAGTAAGGACTTATTTGAAGTGAACAGTAGCATCTAAAGCTGTTTATTTGAAATACATATTATTATCATTTCTTTATTATTGGTACTGCCAATTAAACGTTTTATATAAAAAATAAATTTGGTCACTTTGATTAAAAAAAATTATGAAATGCTACTAATTTTCCCGAAGCCCTGTAAATTGTGTCACATTTTGATTAAATCCACTGGAATTTAGCCATTTCTGAATTCTTTTAAAGATGTTTGAATAAATGAAAAGTACTATTTGATTGAGACAGATGAAAAAATAAAACGTTTGACTTGGGGAATTTATTGCGTTTGGCCAAGGGGAAATTGCAATTATCTGTGTACAGATGAAGGAGTCTCATTATCAGCTTTTTTTCATTCTGATTTGAAGCAATAGACCAGTCGGTTTCTTTTATTAAGGCCCAAATTCAATGCCTTCATTTTTGTGAAAAACAAAAAACAAATCGTTTCACTGTCGGAGTATTTTGGTTTAAGGAAAAGAAGCACTGTAGTTAAGATTTCACTGCAAAGTTTCTCCGCTCTTCCGACTCACCACAAGAGGGCACTAATGAGCCTGAAATAAATTGGATTTTCTTGTCCTATATGGGTAATTCCTCTGCATGAGCGAGTAAGACCATATGTTGTTGCATAGAAGCATGTTTAAGTGTAAATGTAAAAATATCAAAGGATTGGCAGTATTAACTTGAGTAGTGAATTCAGTTATTTTGGTTAATTTTCCATTTTTCTTGACTCTATAGCTCACAAGCAGAGGTTTATAAAGTTCACAAAAACACTCTAGCAAGAATATTCCTATTTTAAATTCTTTTTTTCTTCTCAAATTACAGTAAAAAGAAGTCCTCTAAGAACTACTGAGTAGCCTTCCTGTTTTGTCATCTCATCTTATGTAATGTTTAGAAACCATGCAGTGAGATGGAGCTTATGTGCACAACCTAGTATTTGGAAGACAAAAAATACATTTAGAGAAATTAATTATATAAGAATGATACCTTAGTAACTTAACATTTTTCTAACTTAAAACCTAAAAAAAATAAATCATCTCTGTAATTATTATATATATATATATATATATAT
>NW_015150493.1:1292880-1372538 GCF_000732505.1 Cyprinodon variegatus
ATGGTTAAATAAAAAAAAAACTCCCACTATTAATATAATCTGTTTGCTCTACAATAAGTCTCTAAATAACTCAGGTGTACAGAGTACACAGAAATCTTTACACATCTATGAGTAGTGATACTTTACAAGAATATTAGTCAAGTATTGATACAAAGTACATTACAGGAAAATGATTCCTAAAAATAAACAACAAAACCTCAAATGTTGCTTAGTTAACTAGTTACTATCCACCTCTGCAGATAAGTGTTGTTTTTTTCCAATCTATACATTTAATCAATCAATACATTTAAAGAGAAAACCAACGTATGTACAATCATTCTTACCTGTTAAATTTGAGTTGCTGCTTCATATAATGTTTTGGAAAAGCTTTTGAAAGTTCTGAGAAATTAATTATTGCCCATTCTAAATGTACTGCATGATCTAACTGGTTTTAGTTCTTACAGTTCATAGAACTGATCTTTCTGTTGAAGCTGTCCTGGGAACATGTAATAAAGAGTGTCTTTGTCCATTTGCTTCAGAAGCTGGTGATAAGTTAAGAAAATCTAAGACAAAAAAACAGATAAAGAAAAAATAGCACACCGTCAAACTCCTGTTGCTACACTTTTTATTTCAGCAGACTCAAACAAGCTGTTTTTTTTATCCTTTTGGGGGGATCTGTTGAACCATATGGAGTGCTGTGGAAAGCTTGTTGCATGCAATCAGATCTGTACCTATCTGCATCCAAAGGAAGGCGTGTTTACTTTCACTGCACGCTCATTGGGAATAGAAGCTGGACACTGCAGGACTGCCCCCTTTTCAGTGATCCTGTTCTTGTTCTTTCTGGAGAGGATGCTTTCTCTTACCAATTCCAAGTGATGGCCGGAAAGGTTCACAGGTATGTTTGGAGTGGCCAGGATAACAGTCTGCTTCAGTCAAATGCTTTGATTCTTAATATGAAAAGGCTGGACTGATGTCCAAACAGCCTCTGCCTCATAGGATCAAATGTCTTTGATACCTTGGATCTTTATTTGCAGTAATAAGGGCAAGGAGTGGAGTTTAAAGTGGAAGCTCTTGATTTTCTGATCCATTGAAGTTCAAATCCTTGCATATAATATAGTATTAGAAATTAAAAAAAAAAAAAAAAAAACTGCTGGACACATGTTGCTAAGATGGATTTACTTTGGGAGATATTGGGAAATTTAAGTAAATCGTAAAGAATAGGTTTTAAATATAAATCTTGCAAATATATCCTACATTGGTAGGTATAAAAAAGGGTGGACATATTAACAGATGGATGGGGGACTATGGATCGGTGAATAAATGATAGATGGATGACATGTGTTGACACTTTGACAAGGTATCAAATCTGAAATAATTTCTTTTCTATAATTAAATCAAATCTATTAAAATCAAATTCACAACGTTTACAGATTTTAAAGAATATCTGTGAAAATATAAATCCATTACTTATAATGTTTTCTGAGATTGCTGGCTGTCCTATCTATTCACAACACTAGGTGGCAGCAGCAGATGATTCAAACTTAAATAGAAGAAAATAGATGTGTGAATTTAGCACAGATAAGACATAATGCTTTTAAACAGAATTGGATATGTTTGTTTGTGGCCTGGTGAAATAAAATAATTAGTTTTAGTTACAGAAGAATGATATTAGGATTTCTTTGTGAAAATCCTAAATAACCTTTAATTGCTAATCTGTTTTCCCAGGGTATACATTTAACACATTGCCTAATTTTTAAACAAATTTTCAAAATAGGGAAGAAAAGAAAGGATTCCAAATATAGGTGAGGCAGAAGTGTGTTAGTCTTTGGAAGACAGTAATAGAAAACAAGAAAAATATACGAGAATGTTAGAATATCAAGCCTATAATATTTAAATTGGTGTTTTATAACAGCTGCTTCCTAATGACTTGAGATCCTAGTAATTAAAAAAGGCCAGGCTCTTCTTCCACATAGTCTTTTATTTGTAAATAATAAAAATGAACTCTTGAATATAAAACATACACATCAGTAGAGCCACATCTGTTATACAAACAAGAACTGTTGCAGTGAATACTTTGTCTTTCGTCAAGAATCGTGGTTTGGGAACCATGGGCTGTAAACAATCAGTATTCCAGAAGTAATACTGACAAAGGAAAGGGCAGTCGGCCACACCGCCAAGGATGAACAAAAAAATCTGCAAAATATGTCTGCAAAACTAGATTTATCATCGGTTTCAGAAGTCCAGTCCAAACTTGGTCATAAAATAGGGAAGGGGATGATTTAATTTGATCAGCTTTTTTTCTTATTCTTTTTTTTTTTTTTTCTCCAACTGGGTCCAAACAAGGCCTATAACCAGTCCTCTGTGGCTCAACGCCGCTCAGCGGCTCAAGCACCAGAAGCAAATTCCTCCCCCCAAGACCAGGGAATGTTTGATGTGTGTCAGCAGTGTTTGACTTGTTCTAATGCTCATTTGAAGCTGCTTGTTCTGATCAGTATGTACAACCTGTGTTTGTGTGTGTGGGCTGAGGACGTGTACAATAAAATACACTTTTTTTTGTATTTATATAGCTATATCTTTAAAATTTCTGTCTCATAATGAGGTTTCATATACATTTAGCCGTTATACACACATTCTATATCTCTGCCTCTAGCCCCGACTGCCTCAAACTACAGTTTAGACGCCTACAGGGGCTCAAGATTGCTCAGTACTACAGAACAGCACTGTTATTCATTGGGTTTGAGGAATAAAAAGCTCAACAGAGACGATTTTCCTGTTTTGTGTAGACATTTCGACCCAGCAATGTTAAGCGTGGCCTGAGTGCAGCTGAACCCTCCCCTCCCCCCCTCGCCGCTTATTGGTCCGCTCATGTCAGAGGCGGGGATGGCTTGGCTTTTCTCTGTATTCATATTCAGTACGAGCAAACTGTACAAGAACATGCAACATACAAGCTGGCCTAAAAGTATGTGGAACTAACACACATAGTCTAGTCTTTTTTTCTGCATTTGTTTTTTTGAGAATTGCTTCATTGTAGTTTTAGTCTCGTCTTTCAACTTTACAAAAAAGGTAAAGAACGAAAAAACGGGAAAACAAAACAAAACAAAACAAAAAACGCAACGAACTGAAAGCAAAGAAACGTGCATGCAGCCTGGGGCCGAGCCGGGCGGGGGCGGGGCGGGGCAGAGGCGTCCCCGAGTCATGCTGCTCCCTCCAGCGGGGGGCTTAGGGTTGAAGAGGGAGGAGGGTTGGGTTTGATGGGTGAAGGCATGTTCGAGCTAATGTGACATTTGCGATCGGCACGGCTCGAAAATCAAACGTACAAATATACAGCGGGAGTCTGCACCTTGAGGTTCCAATCTGAACGACAGGTTAAACCTAAACATGAAGGATGGTTGGAAATGAAAGCTGATGATTTATTTGGCCATCGTCTTCTCTCAGACAGAAACCTTCCTGCTATTCTGTCGGAACAAATGATTCAAGCCTTTCTTCTTGTGCTTCCTTTCATTTTTAACATCATGGATATGAATGTGCTGCCTTTCTCTAAAGATTATCATTCTGTGTCAAACTGCTGCCCCTAATTCTCAGGACTGATAGAATTCCTGAGTTAACATCATCAGAGACAACAGCCACCCTCTGCTGACAGTTGCAAGAAGCTCTAACCGTTTGCGTCTTACTTGTCTAAGACTGGAAGAAGCCCTGCTCTGATTGGCTGCAGGGAAACAGTTTGATCGTTCGCTCTTGCAGAGACTTCACCGAAAATAACAAAGAAAAAATGCTGAGATGTGAAGGAGGTTGGACAAAAAGCTCCACAGCTGCAGCTCAGAGAAGAAAACAAAGAAGGCACAACAAAAATATGTAAGGAGGAGGAAGCAGAGGGAAGGTTTGAAACGTGATTGTCAGACTCCAGCTAAGCTTTGATTGGCTAGTTCTGCCTCTCTCATTTTTTCCCCTCTTTCTCTCATTTCCTGGCTCTCCATCTGGTTTCTCATTGATTCCCAGAGTGCGTCTCCTCGCTGGCGTCCTCGGGCTGTGTCTGTACCCTCTGCTCAGGTGTGGTCCAGCAGCTGCGGTCCATTATCTGATCAGGTCAGGGCTGTTTTGGGGTGAGCGTTTGCCACTTGGTCACTAGGACCGAACGCCGGGTGGTGGTCCTGAGTCCAGCGACGTCTGAGACGCCAGGCGCGTGAGCGGAGCTAGCGTGGGGTCCACCAATGAGGACGGTGGAAACAGTTTGTACCAGCCAATCACCGTGCTTGAGAGGTCCAGCTCCTCCAGCAGGATCTGTGCTACACCCATGAAACATTTGTGGTCCAGTCGTCCGTAGTCGCCCCACACTATAACCTAAACAGAGAGGAGCAAAGTATGAAACAGCAGAACACATAAGAAATAAAATCAGATAGATATAATAATTTAGGCTACTGTAGGCCTAAAGCAGAGAAACCAGGATGTTGGAAGAGTAAAGCTGATAAATCAACATCACATGGAGATATTCAAGCTTTGAGTGGACTGCTCTAAGTGGTTAACCTCCCCTGATCTAAACCAATTAACTGCAGCTCTGGCCTTTTGACTACTCTGATTAATACTCTCCTTAACCAGTTGGTTCAGATGGTCAGCCATGTCTTAGTAGGTTTATTTTTGTGCCATACCCTTTTGTTTTCCTAAACAGTGTATGAACAGTGCTGTGTTCCTTGGTCTTTATGGCTACGTTCACACTGCAGGCTAAAGTGATCCAAATCCGATTTTTTTGTGCTTATGTGACCTGGATCTGATCTTTTCATGGCTGTCTGAACAACACAGATCTGATTTTTTCCAATGCGACCCAGGCCACCTGGCTATGTGGTCCTGAATCCAATACGAATCTGATCTTTTCAAATGCGACCCGTGTGTGAACGGTCAGGTTGGATTCATCGACCTGAAGGTCATTAATACCCGACAAAGGTCACTATTCTGCATCTTGCTATGCAAAAGCGGCAAGAAAAACAACAGATGATGATGCGGAGAGCAGTATTTATGTTTAACCATATTGAAAAGATTGAGTTTTTATGGTTGGGAAAAGACCGCTAGATACGCGCCGCTACTACCATCCATGTTTACTTCTGGAAAAGAAAGCACACTGGCCTAGGGCTGGGCGATAATTCAATAACGATATATATCGATCGATAGACGTGTGGCGCAATAGAAAAAAAGAGAGTCGATAAAAGTTCGACAAAAAAGAAACGCAGTTTTCCTTCCTTCTCATTGTAGCCTAGCATGTAGGTTTATGCTAGTCACTACTTCCTCCCAACCAATCGCAATCGCGGACCCAGGCACGCCGTCACAAAGCGCCGCCCTCTCAAACCACAACACAGAGCACATGAAGATGTCGCAGCAAGGAGAGGCGGAGGAAATTGTTCCAAAGAAGGATTTTTGTAGTTCTCCAGTTTGGCAGTATTTCGGTCATGGCAAGTTGGACCAAAAACAAACCACAGTCATCTGTAAAATGTGTCGGGAACCAGTGAAAACGAAGTCTGATAACACAACCAACCTTTTTTTTTATCATCTCAGCCACTCACACCCGCAGGAGTATGAGCTGTGAAATCCCCGGCGCGGCTCTCCTCCGAGGAATCTTCGGGAATTTCGGGAAAATATATATATATTTTCAGTTCTGGGCAGTTTCCCACGTAGTTCTAACAATTGAGATAAAAATGCTGAGGGGCCAGCAACTTCAAAGTAATAACTCAGGTTAAAGCAGGAAACTAAGCTGAACCAGGTTCAGCTTAGAAGAATGGGGGCGGCGGCGGTGGGGGGGCATTTATTTATTTGTTATATTTATTTTGGTCACTTTTCTGGTCACTTTAGTTTATTCTTTGTCAGTATTTAATAACATAACTCAGGTCTCTTAAGTTATTTTTCTTTAAAACAATTCTGTTATGGTTAAAAAAGTTGGTTAAATAAAGATTTAATTCGAAGTCTGTGTTTGTGTTTTTTATTAAAATTAAATCATTTAGCAATATTATAAAAAGTCCAGGCAGAGCTGCACATAAAATATGGTTTCAAATCTTTTCAATAATTATCGATATCGATCAATATGCATTTTTTTTTATCGATAAGCTTTTTTTCTATATCACCCAGCCCTACACTGGCCTGTGACATCATTGCGTCCTCTACTGCGCATGTGGGACACTTGCATTGTATGACTGCAGTTCACACAGGAGATCACATACAAGTCGCATATATTTGGAAATATGAACGGCAACATAAAAAAAAATCGGATTTCGCAAAAAAAACGGAAATGAGCATCAAGGCCTGCAGTGTGAACGTAGCCTAAGAAGCTGTTTACTTATTCTTGTTCTCAATTTGACCTCTAATGTCTTCAAAGAACAGCTGGAATTAATGAGCTGCATGACATTTCACATAGGAGTATCAGACGGATGGCAAATGCAAGCCACACTTTTCAGATAAAAATTTGTAAAAGAAACAAAGAAGCAACGAAATAACCATTACCTACTTTACTTTATTAATATTATATATAATATTTGCAAAGTATTCCCCTCTTAATTAAAAGTTCAAAATGAATTTTTGGCTTTAGATCAAAATAAATCAAATTTGCTGAATTTAAATGTTTTTATGGAGTTAAAAATCAGGGAACTTGAGGATAAGGGTATTCTGGTGTTGAGGTTTTTGAAATACATCTGACAACTTACGATGAAAAAAAATATTCAACTAAACATGTTTATTACCTGAAGCACCTTGCCCTGAGGACTTTCTTCAAAGAGCAAGTGCTGCTGGTAGAGCGGCTCCAGGGTCTTTCGTGCAATCTTGGTTTTCTTTTTGGCTTTACATGTGCCGTTCTCCAGCAGATAGACCTTGACATAAGGAGCTGAGCAGCATGGGAAAAAAAAAAAAAACAAAGATAAAAATAGTTGGAATACATGAGCAGAAGAGTCCTTCATAAAATCATATGTCATGTTTGCAGTAGACTGAATTGTCAGGGTACAGTGGAGTGAAAAATGTGTTTGCCCCCTCCCTGATTTATTTATTTATTTTGCATGTATGTCGCATTTAAGTGTTTCACAACATCAAACAAATTTAAATTAGCCTTCCAGCCTGCCAGGTCCATCTTTTGTCTCATCTGTCCACAGAGTAGTCTCTTAAAGTTTTAAGAACCATAAAATAATATT
The DNA here is from genome assembly GCF_000732505.1 of Cyprinodon variegatus. Lineage (NCBI taxonomy): Eukaryota > Metazoa > Chordata > Actinopteri > Cyprinodontiformes > Cyprinodontidae > Cyprinodon > Cyprinodon variegatus. Next base: position 1,300,017 of record NW_015150493.1, read on the forward strand.
CAATTATCAGTGCTCCTTTTTGCTCAGTAGTGGGTTTTGGTCTTTTTGCTCAGCTTGTTTTTTTGGTGGAGGCATCTCCAGACCACAGGCCTGTTCACAAGGCAGGTTTAACAAACTTAGACTAAAATCCTGAATTCTGAATATGGATGTGGCCTAAGGTTGGAGAGTCTGAGTTTTCTGTATCACAACAGCTGCTATGAGTTAGATTAATCAACTCTGAGTAGGTCCACAAGAATGGCAATGGAAGCCATTATCAATGGAAGCCACCATGTCACCATGACAGCAGACAACAGGAAGTGCCTATTTTACACAATTGGAACTAAAGATTTTAATGCAGAAATGAAAAAAAAAAAAAAAAAAATTGGAGAAATTTCAACAGCACTACAGCTGCAAAGTGCTCTATTTGTAGATCACTAAAATCCTGGTCAATCTCACATTCCTAGACTGAACTTTAATAACAGATTTTTTAAATTACAATTTTGGGGCAGAAACTGAATTTCAGAAAGTAAAGAAAAAGAAAATTGTACTTGTAATGGTTTAGTTTCAGATATGCTCATAAAATCTTTGCCTGAGAGATTAGAAATAGGAGAAAACTGGTGATTGACACATTCGTACGAACAATTTATTACGAGCAAATAAGTGCAAAAAAAAAAAACAGTTCTTGTATGAGGCTCAAAATGATATAAAGATGTGTGATGTGATGATATTGTATAATGTGACAAATCTATAAGAAGTTTCCTTTAACTGTTATTTGGGGCGCCTCCTGGTGAAGTGAGCCCAGCAGGCCTGGTCTGAGTAAGATTAAATTCCGTTAAACCTGTCATTATGCCCATATATATATATATATATATATATATATATATATATATATATATATATATATATATATATATATATATATATATATGCATATACAGATGTTTGATTGCAGTGGTCTCTTTCAAGGAAAGAAGGGGGAGAGAAAGCTCGAAGGTGTAAACTTAGCTTTCATTATAGATAAGTTATGTTCTTTCTTATTTGTCCTCGACTTTATTTGGGCTTCTGCATGATGTTCAGTTTTTGAGGATAGTATTTAATGATTTCTTAATTAAGAACAGTGGCTACAGACTTTTTCATACAGGGGCAAGGAAGTCTAACAATAAAGCCCTTATGTTTTTTTGACAAATATTAAAATGCATGTGAGGTTGTGAAACACTTCAATGTGAGCAATGAAAAAGTGTAAGAAAGCAGGAATGGAGGCACATGCCTCTTTACACCATTTTATCCAATCCAAATGAGTCCATGTTACCTGGGAGGGATTTGGAGCCTGGTTTAGAGGTAAGGCCTCGCGCTCGGATCACCTCTACCTCCAGCTGGCCTTTCTTATCCATCAACCCAATCTGAACATCACCTATTGAGGTTTGACAAACAGATACATTCAAAAACTGCTTTCAGAAAGTATAAGACTTTCTACAATCTTTCTAAAGCCTCGTCAACCACCACTAAAACTTAAATACACAATTATTAGGTATCTTGCCACTGCCCCCTCTAGGATCTACAACTCACCCATTGCAGGTGTTGCTAGTGTTTGCCGGCCAACCAGCTGACCTGGGCCTAATCCGTCCAGGAAGTCGCTAAACTGGCTGTCAGCACCCAAGCGCATCCCTGAGAAGATCAAACTGAAACATGCAAAACAGAAATTATCCGACAGTACCACCTGTCAAACAAGACATTATGACATTATAATTAAGTTTTCGACTCAAATGGAATATCTAAAATCATCTAAGTCTAAATTATAATAATAAACAAACAAAAATATGGGATTTCAAGCCTGCTAACTCCACGAATTAGCAGACATGCTGGTGAAGATTTTCAGTCATCCAAGAGTTAGCAGAATGATTGTTACTAAGTTCATCAAAATTCCATTGTAGGTTTTTGAGATGAAAAAAAGGATTTCAAACTAGAGGGTACTGTATAATGCTGTCAAGCACGGTTGGAGTAGCATCATACTGTAGGGCTGTTTAGCTTCCAGTACTACTGATAAATTGCATATATTGAATTAAATAGAGGGCAACCCCCAAATTCTTTAATTCAGCTTAAATCGACGACTAGACGATGGACACAATAGGCTGTTCCAAAGGCAGGAGATAAAGGAGGCTCATCCAACCAGCCTTGCTTATGGGTTTTATGTCTGTCAGTAAAACCTGTGGATTTAAATAACCTCTACAATTCTGCCAAGAAGAGTGGTCAAACATCAAGCCAGAATTATGCCTGGAGCCTGTTGGCTCTTTCAGACATTCAATCAAATATTAGTGGATCACTGATGTTTTAACCCTCAATGTCTTGGGTTTGCTAAAGAGACCCTCAGATAGCTGTGGGTGGTTTACAACACATCTGGAACTAAAGAACAGGGATAATACACATTATTCATGGAAACATTTCAAACTTTACCAGATTCTAAACTCTCAGAGTTCTCAATCCTTTATGTTCACTTTAGAATGTAAAATATTACAGTTCTTCACTACCAACCTATGGTTGATTTTTTTCTTAAATATCAACTTAAGCAATAAAACTGCAAGACCACAGTGACAAACACAAGGAACAAGCAAGCAAAGAAGGAAGAACACCAGGAAGACAGCAAGGTAGGATAATAGGAAAGAAAGATGCATGGAAGGAGTAAGGTGGGATGAAATGAATAACAGGAAAGGAGGAGAGTGAGACCATATGAGGAGCTGAGGGGAAAAGAAAATGAAGAATACAAGAAATGAAAGGAAGTAACCAAAACCTCACAGGGAAGGAAGGAAACAATGAGGAGGAAGAACAAAAAAGGGAAAAATACATAATTTTCTGAAGTCTTCCATTTATCTACACTTATACAGTAAAATCTATCAAAATTGAGTCTTTTTCAGCGAGTGTAGAAGTCCAGTGAAATAGAACTTTGCCAGACATAGAAGACTGTGAGAAATAAAAGTGCTTCATTTCTCACCTTCTAGGTGTGAAAACTGAAGACCTATTCTTTACTATTGATGTTTTTCTAAACGTATACGTACTTCCCCTCAGAGCTGTAGCTGTTCATGCTGCCATCAGTGGACTCCCTGCTGGCTTGGCGGTTCATGGCTGATCCTCCTCGTGGATACTCCACTGCCATCCCGGTCTCCACACTCCTTTGGATTGTGCTGCTGCCCGCCTTACTAACCTTCTTACCCGCCGGCGCCTCTGTGGTAAACACAGAGAAACGCTGTTAATCCAAATGTCTTTTTAAACCAAGATTCCCAGGCCTCTGACCACATCTGGCCAATTTCAAAGGTTTAACTTAAGGGAGACAAGCCCATGCAAAAGGATATTGAATGGTGACCTCACCAACATCTCATAGATATGAATGCACGATTGAGAAAAACTAAAATCTGCAGCATCTCTTAAAATCTGGGACGACTTTAGATCGTTTCACTTCCTACTGATTTGTTAAAAACCACGTTAGTTTTTGTTGATGAGGTCGCTGAATGGAGAGATAAAATAAAAAAAAAAAAATTAAAACAGGGGTTCAATCTTTCCAACAAATGTAAAGTGTGGATGTAAAATAAATAAATAAATAAAAAATTAACAGATGAAAAAAAGAGGGTTCAAATTCAGCTGAAAACCAAGTTAATAAAAAAATTCTAACATTTAGAAAAGAGGAATGTCATGTTGAAGTGACTCGGACAGAAATTTTGAACAGAACCTTGCTAAATGAACCTAAGTTTGTTATTGTTACTGGGGACACAGCACGAAGTAGAGAAGTAAAAGAAGCAATGCGTTCCAAATCTCCTCTGATAAGAATGCGGAGCTGCATGCAAGCCTCTGTTCAAGAAGCTGCCTCAAGCAAGTTTTCCTTCCTGCTTTTAGCTGCGTTCATCTTTCCTACCTGGCTGTGCAAACTGGCCGATATTGATACCATACCGATACCATCAGTTTGAAATTAATGTGTGTGTGTATATATGAAGAACTGCATACTACTTGGATGTAAAATAATTGCCATCATGGCTTTGTCAAGCTGCTGCCTACCTTTGTGAAGCAGGAAAAAGATTAATACAAAGTGAATCCAGTAGAACTTTGTATTGCCTACCTGGAACAGGGGACAATAGTTAAATAAACTTTTGGCTCTAAAAATGGTATCGGTGCCCTATTTGTTGGTACTCGCCGATACTACCATTTTACTGCAGTATCGGGACCCTGTCCGAGGCTGGTAATGGTATCGGTGCAACACTACTTGAAATTTTTAACTTTTTCTTGTACCTCTCGTACCTCTTCCTTAAAGGTATTGTGAAGGATTTTTGCGAATTTTGTAAAAGACTCTCCGCTCTCTCCACTTTAAAAAAAAATGCGCATGCACAAGGCTATTTCTCCTCGAGCATGCTCTGTTTAAAAGTTGCTGTTCTCATAGCTCCTACAAGCTTACTGTGTCCGAACATCCGCCCCTATCCCCTAAATCCTCAATCACTATATGGAGTGGGGACTATATAGTGAACTTTATAGGGAACTCAGTTAACTGACCGTTGTCAGCGGGCTGCTGTGACAGCAAATCCCATAATGCTTTGCGAGGAGAGCTCTCTGCGCAAAGCATTCTGGGATATATCTACCTCTTCTGAGGCCTTTATTTTCTTCTCATATACTTCGTAGACACTTTTTATCTTACGACCCTTGGCCATTTTCAAAGAACCGGGGCGAGAAAGGAGAGCTTAAAGGACTATCTGAAACCGTAGCTCACTTCAAATATATGCCTGAAAGTGCGCATGCACAGAAAAATATTGCTAATGGGACAAGTACATAGAACTTACATAAATATATTACTAGAATGATTGACAATTAGGAGGACCACTTATTTAGATGATCCACCCGGAAATAAAAGATCATTCTCTATACCTTTAAAAGTCAGATTTTATGAGGGGAGGTATAAGAATCTATTCTGTTATCAAATTTGTCCGTCTGATCTGTGGGTTTATGCAGCTCTGCCAGAGTTATTACAATGGGTTGAGTGGGAGGAGTTTTTTTGTTTTATTTAGGGATACAAAAATAAATAGAGGTGAACACAAATGCATGCTTCGTTTCAGATTTTGGAGAATTATGGACTGTGTTGTGTCTGCCACATTGAAGTTTGCTCGTGTGACAAAAGTGAAAAAGTCCAAGGAGTGTGATGCTATTAAAAGGCACTGGAGAACAGAACAGAGATATGGCTGGAGGGTGGGGTAAGGGAGCGTGCCAAAGACAGGGACCAGGAAGGATTTACAGAGTCCTTTCTAACAGCACATCAGCATCTGCAGGTACTTGTGCTTCCTATGACTTCTTTTTGCTTCACATCTAGTGATGATTATCTGTTTCTTTGAGGTTATTAGTATTTTTCAATAATTCATAACCATTATATCTGTGAAGTAATAAATGAACTATAAATATAACCTCTTCTATATCCTTTTCTAAGCATCCACTCCTGCACACCGTAGTAGCATGCAGTATTTATGATGAGCTCATAGACATAGCATCCTTTATTATTGGATGTCCTGCCTGCTAAATTCCCTGCAGTGAAGGACCTCCTTCCTTTTGCTTTACCTTTCTGTCTGTCCGCCGCCTTACCCGCTGCCTCTGAAATAACACAGAACAACAACAAGAACAATGAACAACAACAATCTCAAAGGTTTTTAATGTGTCCTCCTGATTCAGTGATCATTTTCATTACTTGTTAGGTTTTTAAGAACAAATGCATGAAGGACACTAACTGCTTGTTTTTACCAAACTCAAGCAGTTATTGCTTTTATGTCAAGTGGTTGAGTGTTGACAAACACAGTCTGAAACTGGTCCCCTGGAAAACAAAGAAATGTATTCATTTAAGAATAGATCACTCATCTTCAGTTGCAATCCAACATTTACATGTTCTGATTGTGAGTGCTACTTTTAGAGCGGGTGTTATAATTTCTAATTATTTGTTGTTTTAGTAATACATTTTTTAACTGTTCTTTTTAGAGGTTTGAAATATAAAACATCACCTTATGTATTCTTGGATTTTATTGCATTCACATGGAGGTAAAGTTATGAAAACAATTAAAATATGTACATATATATAATATATACATATATATAATATATTAATTTATTAACTAGCTGTCTATTGATTATTCATTCTCCAGGTTGCACAGTATTTATATTGTAAAACACTGTAGAGTACAGTATTTTATTTGTTTATTTTCTTTTTTACTCTGTCAGTTATTCTGGTATACACCTTTTGAGGTCCACATTTGTGTGAGAACTTTGGCTATAAGCTTTTGCTGCTGTAGCACAACAATTTCCCCATTGTGGGGCAATAAACAGATTTTCTATTCTGTTCTATTCTATTCTATTCCATCCGATTCTATTCTGTACTCTTAATGTTCCTTTAGAGGTTGCACTTCAAACATTAAATGTTAACCTGTCTGATCCATTCTTTATGTGGCATTAAATTTATAAGATTTATAATTTATATTATTTATCCTATGCTATTATTTGTTTGAATTTCTATTTTAACTTTAAATTAGCCTACCGATATTCACATACAAAATCCCGCAAAACAAATCATCTTCCAATTAGTGAATAATCTGTTCATAGGTAAACTGTAATATAAATTTAGTGATTAGTGAAAGCCTAAGTTTGTAAAAGTACATTGGTGAGCAAATAATTGCAGGAAAATCAGAGAAAACGAAAGACAGGTCATGGATGAAGCTGTGGAGAAGTTTAAAGCAGGATTAGGTAATTATGTCAGAACACCGAACAAAACATCTGAAAAAGAGAAGAGTATCGCTTAAACTTGTGTTCTTTTCTTTCATGTTTTTTTCATGTACCTAAATTTTCAAATTTACCTTTAAAAAATTGGCCTCCAAATGTTTTGACTTTCTATAACAACTAAATCTGATATAGCGAGTCCAGCTGCTTTTAGGAAATTAAATATGCTCATTTGATCACATGACGCACCACTACTTTAAGCAGAGCTGGGTTACTTCATGGTTAGCTGGGTTCCTAAAATGTGTTGAACATTTCAGCCCATTATAAAACACTTAATTTTCAAGGCATCAGACTTACCTCTATTCTTTTAACTGGTAATATCAAAAATGAGAGGTTCTTTGGGGAAAGCATGACAGTTGAGATATTTGACTGACCTGATGAGAGCTAGTGCCAAAAGCACTAATGTGTCATGTGATCAAATAAGCTCACTGGTTTCCTAAAGGCTGTTGTACTTGAATTAGGGCTGTTGGTCTCTTTGGTCATGGAAGATCAGCGTATTTGCATGTGAATTCCTATAGGGAACATTTTGCTGTTGAGTTTAAAATAATAATAATAATAAAAAAAAAAAAACAATACATAATTAAACTGGATAAAAATAGTGTTCTACATGTCTACAAGTCTTGTTCTACTGGAATTCTAATTTTTCCCATCTTTCTTAGTCAATATCATATCAATCCTTGGAGGAAAAAAAGAATTGCTAAACTCTGGACTTTCTTTCTGACCTGTCTGGCTAATCTGTGAAGTACTCCGGCTCCGTCTCGACGGCAGGATGGCAACAACCCGTTGGCTCAGACTTGAGCGCCGCTTCTTGATTCCGCTCCCCAGACTCCCGAGGGCCGTGTCCGACTGGCTGCCATCAGCGTGCTCCATGCCGTAGATCTCACCGCTGACACTGGTGCTCTTCAGAATGTGGCGACCCGATGCACGTACAGCTCGGCTGACGGTCAGCATTTCAGAAACATTAATACCTTATGGATCACAGAAAGTCTATATCTAACTGCAAGAGTGTGTGTGGGTACCTGAAGCGACCCCGGGGTCTCTCTGACTGGATGGACATGTAGCTGGTGCTACTAATGCGAGAGGCACTGCTGGTTCGAGAGATGGCTGACACATCACTGACATCACTGTCTGAGGACTTATGGGATACATTTTCACTGCTCCTCCGCTGGTCCTTATAGAGCTGCAGGACACAAAGGATAAAAATGTTTCAGGCTGGTGTGTTTCACACGTACAGCAGTTTTCCATACATAGACTCTACATGGGCTCAGGTTAATTCACATCTGCCAAGGAGATGTGAATTAACCCCCCAAAAAACACTGCAGGTTTTTTAAACAGCTCACCAACATTGGACAGATAGATCTGCTCTCTAGTCCAGACTATACCATTACATAAGCATTCATCAACAGATCAGTAGCAGTTTAGCTTCATGTCATTACAAGTCAGAGTTTTAAGTTGTTTCAAAGGCTATTACATATTGTAGTAGTGTGACTTTTTAACCTCCAATGTAAGCTACAAATAAAGTAGCTAGTTACTGTGGTCTATGATTTGGTGCTGATAAAAAGCTGCTCCATTAATGTATAAAGCACTCAGTTTGCTACAGGAAGAGTAGCGATGACTCCATTAGTTTAATAGATAAGTGCTACAGCAACCTTACCTGAGGATCGCCCCTCAGGCAGCTACTTACTATTGTATCATTCACACCTACAGACAGTATCCTCTCCGTGCCTCTGCCCATGTTATGTTTACCACATCTGTTAGAGGTCTGTTGTTTATCTTACCTGTCCTTCCTTTTATGTCCTTCAAGCCTCTAACCCAACAGAGCACCTAAAAACGTTGGTGGCACAGCTCCGCCATATATCACTATAGCCTATCAGCCGGCAAGACCTCTCAGGTCTTCTCGACTCTACTCTGCCTACCAAGATCCAAACATGGAGAAGCAGCTTTTAGATCTGTGCTCCACATAACTCGAACAAACTCTCAGAAAACTATATAAGTGCTGAAACCCTTAATTGTTTTAAATCATGATTAAAAACTTATTTGTTTAGAGTGACCCTACATTGTAATATCTAAACATTATTAAGGTTTTTCATTTCATTCATTAGTTTATTATGCTGTGTTATAAGAATTGTATTATTATAACTATTCATTTTTATTCACTTACATTTTGATTTATTTTTTAATTACCTTTATGCCGGTGCAATGTACTTCTCTTGGTTTTCCTGTTATGATCATTTTTAGTTTTTTCATGTACAGCAGTTTTAGCTGTCTTGCTACCTAAATGGGCTATATTAATAAACTTGCCTTGCCTTACAGAAGGCAGCACTCACATTTCTGTTTCTGGGGTTGCAGTGAAAAAAGGAATGAGGTCTGCTTACACTTGCCTTTTCTGTGACTAATCAACAGATGTACACATAATGGAGAATAGAGGGAAAATTATACATGACTACTGACATGTTTTAGTTTTTTTTTTTTTCTGAATTGCACATGGCTCTATGATGGCTTTGGAACCTGTGCCTCTTCACCACTATCTGCTTATGCTGCAGCTTGCAGGGGAGATGTAAAATGGTGGAGTAAGCATGCATATATCCACGGAAATAACAAAAGTGTTTTCTGTCTGCATTCATGTGTAAATTGACTCTGATGATATCCTATCCTTAATCTACAGGTTCCCATTTGTCGTTGACCCCCATTCCCGTAAAATAATCTCTCAACATTGTCTACAAAGTTTAAGGTTGGGTTCATATTAAGATGAGAAAACCAGAAACGCAGCAGCAGATCTAATTCCTCCCAAAGGTATTCTATAAGGTTGAGGTCTGTTAAGTTTTTGAACACATGCAGCTATAGAAGTGACTTAAATATCTGAATTCATGGATTAGGTGACCCGGCACTGTTGGCATTACACTGTATGTGCGGATTGAAGGTTGTTTAGGTTTCTTTTTTATTGTTTTCTTATAAAAGTTCTTATTGTGATACATTTTTTTTTTTTGTTCAAAACTCCCCTCTTCAGGTTTTAGGACCCAATGAGACAAAACAGTGGTTGCTGACCTCTCTTTTGTTTCTGAGGGCTCTGTCTAGGTCCTGTTGGCTGGAGGTGGTGGCAGCTGAAATCCGGTTAGAATGAACCCTCATCTGGAGCTGACGAACACGCTCCTCTGCTACCAGGGCTGCATGTGTAGGGTATAAAGAAAGTGATTAGCATCCATTCAATAATAATCTCAGGGGAAACTCTGTGGAGACCTGCAGCAAACAGTCTGAGCACATCCAGTTACTGAGTCCCAGAACCACAATCTGAGTTAGGCGGAACTCTGGGAGGAATCACAGGGAGTTGTTTTCTTTAACCTCTTTAACTTAACAAATAACTAAATTATTAATATTTACTTAGTTAAAAAAAATGTTTAAATGCAAACGTTAATATATATATCAGTATGGGTGAAATTTTCATTCTCTGCCTGTCTGATATCCAGCCTCCACAAATGCAAATAATTTAATTGCAAGTTTTGATGAAATGTTGCAGCAGCTTAGGACTTCCAGGCAACATACATACAGAGCACTCATTGTGAGTGCGGTAAATAGGCTAATTCTGTCAAGAGTAGATTTTATACCTTTTTGCAAACCTTTCCTTTCTGTAACACACTGCATTTCCAGATTGACTGTGACATTTCAAATCACAATAACATACATTGTTTTGCAAAGGTAATATTATTGTATAAAAAGGTGGAGATGGACCTTGTGATGTTCAGCAGATCTGTACAGTCTGCATGTAGGTGGCTTTTATACTCATTATTTGTTTCTTTTTATAGAATGTAGATTCCCAGAATCTGCCTTGTTTTCATGTTGTTTGGGGGGAATGCCAGTTAATGCTGCTGGTAGAGGTGTCATTTACCTGAAGACAAATAATGCACAACAAAGAAGCTGCAACCCTTGTCTTAGTTTCTTTAAAACCAAAACAAGATGAGCATAGATACATTGGTTTTAAAATGTTTTGAGATAAAAATTCAAAAAGTGTCATGTGTATTAGTGTTCAGCCTTTTTTTACTGACACCCACATACAAAATCCTACAAAACAAATCATCTTCCAATTAGTGAATAATCAATTTATAGGTAAAATGTAATATAAATGCAGTGATTTGTGAAAGCCTAACTTTATAAAAGTACATTAGTGAGCAAATAATTGCAGTAAAATCAGAGAAAACGAAAGACAGGTCATGGTTAAAGCTGTGGAGAAGTTTAAAGCAGGATTAGATAATTATGTCAAAGCACCGAACAAAACATCTGAAAAAGAGAAGAGTATCGCTTAAACTTGTGTCCTTTTAATTCATATTTTTTCCATATAAAACAAAAAAAAGATACCTTCCAGTTTTGGTCTTGGATAACTTTGCTGAGGGTGAAAGAATAACCCAAATCACCCCATTTTATCTATAACTACTACCGAGGTAGTGCGGAGCATTTTCTTTTCTCGTACCTTGTTCTACGGAGCTGCTCTGGGGTGGAAGCTGTGGAAGCTGCCTTGCTCTGCGTGCTGCCGATGCTGCCGCCGCTGACGACAGAGATGCACCACTGTGCAGATGACCCCTAACACAAAGCATGAGAGCCACAGCAGACAGAGAGAAAATATGAGTATTATAGTGAATACAAGCAAGCTGGGACAAGATGGAGGTTAAAATTGAAAGGAGGAAAACATGTGGAAAAGTTAAGCGGTAAAGCCAGAGGAGCAGCAGACTGCTAAACCTGTAGAAAACTAGATACAAAATCCCAACAAAGCAAATGCAGATACTAGATACCGAAAAAAAAAAAGCTTCTGGAAAAGCTAATTTCATAAACACCTTCATCCTAATAATAAAAAAGGTTTCACGGATTTGGGGGGAGTTCTGTTGACCAATGGAGCAGTGGAGAAACAACACCAGAACAATGATACGATGAGAACCACAACAACAACATCCACACAAAGTTAGATCAACAACAGCAGCATCCAGCTGAATGAGGGGCAACTACTGACCAATTCTCTAGCTACCATTATTCAGGGCCTGGTGAACCCTGGTGAGGTGGCCTCCACTGTGGCGCATACACTCGATGGTCACTCACTGATGCACAAACACATAGTTACCATACAAACCCTGTAATGTAAATTTGCAGCGTGCAAAGCAAAATTGGAACAAAAAAAGGAAAACAACACAGCTTAGCAACTGTAGATATTTTATAATAAACACCAGTGTTAAGATACTCATCACCTAAACATGTGGAAGAGTTTATACTGAAAAGCTCTGGTCTTTTAAAATTCTATTTTGTATTTAAAACAATTACCCATCCACCCAAATTAGGGTATAAAGAAACACTTAGGATGAGCAATAAAAGTATACAACATAATTGCTTAAATAGTCACAAAATAGACGATAAACAAACATTTTAACCAGATTTTTAAACTCTGTTTAAAAACTCCTTATTGTTTTTTACACAAATATTCACACTGTTCAGAGTGTTCTCATGCAGTTTTTTTTTTTATTTTAATTTTTTTACATTCAATAGTTAAGATTTATTATAAATATTTTCCAAACCTTACATGAAAACTAAGATTTTAATGGCTTTTTTCCACACAATTTCAGTATTTGTCTGTCAGAAAGATGCTTTAGCTTTGGAGCAACATGTATCTCACCTATGCAATAAATACGTAGCTGACTTAATCTCCTAGATAATGTTTGTTCTATTTACAACTCGAGAACGTTTTTTTAAATGGTGCTTAGGTAACATTTTTAATCACATCAAATACAACAGAGTCTATAATTATGCAAAATGTTTTACATTCCAGGAAAAAAACTAAAACAGAAAAAAAAAATTGTGAATCTTAAGTTCTGCTTTCTTTTAAACATGGAGAGAGTTTTACTTTACCTTTTACTTTAACAAGGACTGTGGAAAATAGGACAGTGGAAAACGTAATGCTTACAAAAAGCTGAGAAAAGTTTTCTCTTTATATCAAAGTTTCTAAGAATCGTCTTGAAGCTAATTGATGAAGAAATGAGTGTTGGTTCAAGATTTTAACACCGTCTGAACCAAACATCACTGCCAGTTAGAATAACTATCATTGCTACATCACCACAGGTCAGAAATAGCAATCAAACGTAAAAGAAAATCGTTTCACTTAACAAGAATATGGGCAAGTCCTACCCTCCCTAATTCCTCCGTACTAAAACTTTAAAACACTATGCATAATGAGGAAAAAAGGTTTCAAATAAGGTCAGTGTAGTTTCATTTCAGATTACGTACTTCCTCCACTGAGCTGCTTTTTTTGTTTAAAGGGGAATATTCACATTATATATCTATACGAAAAAGACCAAAAACCATTTAAACACGGTACAATAAGGACATATACACCAAGTGACCATCCTGATAGTGCTTGGCCTGTCTTCTTTGAGCTTAAATAGAATTCCAGAACTGGTCACCTTGAGCAGGAAAACAGACATGCTACCATTTGTCAGCAGCACCACTGAACAACCAGAAACTTAGATGGTGGTCATTAATGGAGCTACATAATGAAGCCTGACCAAGCTGCAATGCCTCGCAGAAAAGCGACAGCTCTGTGTGGTAACATACCAGCTCACATTAAAAAAATTATCTGTTCTACACCAACTCTGACTTCCAAGACCCTCCTACTAGAACATAAAATAAAAATAAAATTACCTCTCCAACCAAAGGCAAACAGGGACACAGCATCAAGGTAAGAAGTATTTAAATTAAAAATATTTTTTTAAATGTCAAAGCCTTTTCATTAGACACCAAATAAACAAAATAAAATGCTATTTTCCTGGTAAGTGCTTTGTTGATCAGTCCTGAAGTAAATCTTAGCTTAGTTTTCTGGATTTTTTACAGATGTGACAAAAAACTCCAGGAAAATTATACTATCAATTGCAGCTGTTTGAATCTGTCAAAAGACCACTGTTACAGAGGACTTCTTGTTTGTTCCTATGCAACTTTGGAAATTAGAGAAAAGAGCTTTCTCCTTCAATTCTTTCAAACTCAACAGGCATGTTCAGTCTTTTCTTTGAAACATAAACTTAAACCAGGAGTTTTATTCCCTCATAGAACTAAATAATATGACCTAAATAAAATACGCTGAGACCTGTACTTTACAACCCTTGTAATAGATGTTTTCCACCTGCGAATTATCTATCTATAGAATGATGGACTTGATCATTGGAAGATGGAAGAGGCTTTTTTACTTCTCTCAGATCAAAAACAGACCAGTTTCCTCTCTAAGGCTATTGCTATCTTTCCACACCAACATTGGACTGATGATCTCTTGCAGGTCAACTGCAATGTTTGATCCATAGGATTATTCTAGATGAAATCATTGAATTTAACTGACTTTTATTTTTGTAAAGTGCCTGAAACCTTATTAGTTGGTAATTTTTCCTATGTCAAAAATAACTTGAACCCTTAATTAAACAAACTATGCTAAGCTAAATAAGAACTTAATATGTTACAACCCAACTCGGAAAAAAAAAAGAAGAAAATCTTGATAACTCTACCAGCCCCCTGCAGAAGATGCTTGTCAAAAACTGGTGTCTGATATTGTTGCAGAGGTAAGCTCCATCTGCCTTTGAGCATTTTTGACATGTGCTGAGTCTACAGTACATGTCTTACCTGCCTCTGTCAGACCGCTTCCTGCCAAAAGTCTGACATTCTGGGATTTCCAGGGTCCGAGGCTGCCTGGAGAATGGCCGATGAGCAAAGGGAATGACACAAAAAAAGAATAAAAACATGAATGGATGGATGTGTGGATGGGAGATAGATTTTAAACTCCTTACAGTTTATGAACTTGTATATAATCTGGAAACAGAGGCCTGTTGTAATGCATTGTGTAGTGGAACCAAAAAATGTTTCATCGTGGCCCACATGCATGCGAATGTGTGCACTTCAGTGTGTGAGTACCTCTTCTTTGTACTGAGGTGGATTAAAGTCTCTTCAGATGGAAGTAGCATCCATATTCTCCATTCATGGACATAAAGACGACAAGGATGATGTATGTGCCACCACACACACAAAGACACAGACACACTTATGATATGAATAATGGATGTCACATCTTCTCTGTGCAAAAGGGCTTGGGGACACAGAAAACAGAAACAGCAACACTTCTCAAAGACTGAGAGGAGCAAGCGCAAACACAGTAACTGCAAATTCCCAGAACTGAAAAAGTGGACTATAAGAAGCAAACACAGCAGGAAGCGCACACCACAGCCAGATCCAACAACTCCAAGATAAAAGCGACACAAACCTCGCACAGAAAGTCGTGAAGCAAAGAGAGGAAGTCAAGAGAAAACTAAAAGCGACCACAAATCACAACTAAAAGCTTTGGCTATTTTTTCTTATCAGAGTACAAACTGAAAAACACCACTGGCACATAAGTCTGCACAACCCTTCACAAAATGTGGGCAGCACTTTGTAATAAAATAGGGAGATTAGAGCTCGTCTGTGCCTGGGAAGGCATGACAAGCTCTATATTATATTATAAGTCCTTCAAACTGTTCTCAGCTCAGCTATCACATCACAGCCAACAGGAGGCCACAGAGTTTGCAAGTGACAACCGTAGCTTGTAACTTTATCTTGTATTTGTCAACAGCATCATTGCAACTGACTTTTAAGGGTATAAGTTGTTCACTTCAAGTTGTGTCAAGAAATAGCAAAAGTGATTTAAAATAGATTAGGCTAAAAAAAGTGCTGCTATTCTGGCAATTTAACTGACAATAGTTAAATGCCGAGAGATTGCTGTTTTCCTTCCAAAACTTTGACACAGTTCTCCTTGAATTGCCTATGTAGCCTTTAGATTGTGCCTTAAGATTTGTGCTATATACATTAAATAAACTGAACTGAATATATTGATATATCTGATGTTTTTCTTTTCACTTTAACAGTTCATATCTAATAAAAATGTAATGTTAATTTAAATTAACTGAAATAAAATTGTTAATAGTTAAGATGATTAAGTTATGATCACACAAAAGATGACTTGTTTGCGAGGTTAAGAGCATCGAGGAGTGCCTTAAGGTCACCAGACAAGCGCCACAAGGCGAGCGCTATAACACAGGATGTGTCCAAGCTGCAGCCATACACTCTTAAGAAAAAATTGATCATTAATTATTGTACGCAGGCAAGTTATTGGGATGCTGCTGAATGAAAACAGGTGCTGAAGGAAAGGGTGCTCAGCAATCTTGAGAGAATTTTGAAGTAAAGTCCATTAAGAAGCTGTGAATTCCAGTTGGATTTGGAGCAGCAACACAGCCCTACTAGGATATGGGCCAAAAATGTTGTATTAACTTCTCCTGAACTATAGACTCTGGAATTAGGAGAAAAACCACTGGGTTGACTGGGCTAAGTGGTCCAGAGTTCTATTTTAGGACAGAAGCAACGTTTGCTTTTTTTTTTTTTTTAAACCAAGGTCCCACAGTCTGGGGGATGTTTAGGAAGGTGCATACTCCATTACATTATGTACTGTGTTGTGTAGCCAGGTCATCTGTCTTTTCTGAGGTCCAAAGTCAGAGCAGCTCTTAATCAGAAAATCTTAAAGAATTTTCAGCTTCCTTTTGCTTACAGCCTCAGTGGAGATTCTGAGCCAGCAGGACTTGGCACCAGCCCACACTGCTTAAGTGCTGCAGCTGCTTTAATTACTATGGTCTCACTGTGACTGATAAAGCACAAGACGGGAGACAGCAGAGCCAACATAGCAGGCCATTATTAAAGTTATGTGGGCTTCCTTAAAACCTCAGTAGGAAGACAGGCTTATCACCTCCCTTCCACTCTGCGCTGATGCATTATTTCATGCAAAATTAGCCCAAACTAAACGCTAACTTGGTCACAGCTATACGCAATAAATTTCACAGTGTTAAATATGCAGTGTCAAAGTAAATTGACTCTTTTAGAGTTATTACGACTGGAGTAATACACTATCTAGGGAGTTATTTCAACATTGATTCAAACTGGGACTAAATGCAAAAGTATTGGCTTTTTGACTCTTTAAGTGTTACTTTAACACTGCAAAATTTACTGAATGTGAAATTTAGAAATTCTCAACAGTAGACCAACAATTGTCTGTTACAGCTGTTTTTATTATTAGTCATATGTAAAAGTAATTTTCTGAGAAACAATTTTTTTTTGTCTTCAGTAGTTGTTGGCCATGATCACATTCAAACTAGGAAGCACATTGTCACTCTCAGTTAATCACTCTGCATGTTCTATATCTGTAGGAGTTTCACTTTTTGAATAGAGTGACTGAAATGAATGGCTTTTTGACATTTATATTTATTAAGATTCAGGAGTTAGCTGGCAGATTGCTTTCTTTGTTTAGAAACATACACACACCCAAAAAAAAAAAAAAAAAACAGTCCAGCTAGATAAATATGGCCATCTAATAGTCTTATTTCCTACTTATTAGGTTAGTTCTAAACATCTCCACTGATAAACGAGGCTAAAGCACCCTTGAAGGAAGGATATGATTTGAATGTAATGCAGAGGAGTGCTGCTATAGAAGTACATCTAGAATGGGCATCAGAGAGAAAAAGTGTTGACATCACCAGTGGAGTGATAGAGCAGGTCCCAAAGCATCCAATGTTCAGTCATTCATTGATGGTGGCTGGTTTCATTAGACAACATTAACAGTACTTGATGCAGGGGGTTACACTTAGACCTTATTCCCTCAAACGAGTCGCATAATAATGGGTGCCCTTGTGGCATACTATTTTCCTGATTGTTATAATGTGCAACACTTGCAAAGTGTATCATAGACATAGCTCTGTATAACATAGCCAATAAAAAAGAAATAAAAAAAAATCACTGACTATGCACTGGAAACTGTAAATCCATACAGTTCTTTATGTCTCTAAATGGGCAGTGGATAAAACCATCCAGGGTCATGCAAACCAGAATTGATGGCATCTCACACCCCAGGTGCTGCTAATGTCCTGTAATGTATCTGAGGCTTCATCTGTGTCTGATTTTTTTACACTTACCATTTGACCCGTTTAAATTCAGAACTTCTTCCCCTTCTTTTCGTGACCATCATTTAAAAAAGTGAGAAGGAAAAAGAATAGCTGTAGGATATTTTTAACTTAAACTGTTACAGCTGAGTATAGAATAATTCACTGTCATTTGTGACTTCATCAACGTATTTGAATTGACCGTTGGATGCTTCTGTACCTTGTTCAACACTGCGCTAAAATGACACAGCTTGTACCTACTGATGTCTGATTTCTCATCTGCTTGCAAAATAAAACCTTTTAAATACAACTCTTTGCTTAATTTGTGTACTACTGTACACCACATCCAAATCTATCAGTCATTCTAAGGGCCTGACTATTTTTTCTGTTGAAGTGAGTAAACTTTCTAAATCAGAATACCCTGACAGAGTAAGATCAAAAGTTTTACGTCAATATTATTTAACTTTGATTACACCCAAGACCATCATTTGCTGTTATTTTACACTTAATGTGTTGGATACAAGATAAAGTCACTTGCTACATGATTGTCAGAAAGGATATTTAGAAAAGATGTCTAGCAAGGTTCACTAGAAGCTATCACAAAGATATCAGCTCTCAGCAAAGAGATTGGAGCGAACATAGAGCTTGACATCTGCCCGAACCTACTAAGGCCAACTGAACCAAAGAGATGCTGAGTCAGCTTTTAGCAAAAACAAATGATGTTGCAAAAGAAAAAATAAATACTATATAAAACAGAGAAATTAAAAGTAAAAACAGATTTTTTTTAAGCACTTTAATGAAATAAACAGATACCCTTTTTGATTGTTTGGGTCATACTGGCATCAGATTTTAAGGCACAAGTCAAGCTCCAAAAGGAAGCAGAGGAGCATCCACAAGAGACTACCTGTCATCTTCAGGGGAAGCATGTTGGATAAGAATCCTGGGACTTGCCGGACGTCTCCGAGGCAGGGATTGGGAGAAAGTTTTTCTACATGTACACATACAAAATATGTCACCCAGATACCAACATCGGAGTGCAAAGCTTTTCTATCATCACTAAAAACCTTGATTTGTCACACAGCTGCCAGTAGTTCTGAGGCTGAATGCAACCAGCAAAAAAGGATTTAATCTTCTTTTTATCTCTATTATATAAAAGTATCACAAAGAGTGTTTCTCATTGCCTGGTTTTTAAGTGAAAGATACTTCAAGAATGCAGACATCAAATGGATTCAGGTGTTAATGCTTCAAGGTGAGTATGAACACAATGAATGATAGTGACCCAAGTGTTTTGCAATGTCAGTTGAGATGCAAATAATGCTTGGCACAGTGATAACTCCCATCCTATGTACCTTAATGATGTTAGGGGTTATTTTAGAATTATGAAGGATTGAAGCTAAGCTAACCGCATGTTGAGCAGCTGAGCTCCAAAATGGATTACAAACTGTCTTTCTACAACAACACAAGCATCCTGTCCATGTTGGTTGCAATTTGGTAAATTACATTAAAAAAGCTACAGAAAAGTTCAGAGTAACAGTCCCTTAGTTTAACATTTGAAGGTAAACCAGTGGAGTCTGCTAAATGGTATTTGTTAATCATATACAGCAATGGGAAAAAGAAAGACCCCATTAAGAAACACTTTGAGAACATTAATCAGCTATCAGTGATCATATGCTTTATGGCTTTTACTTTTGGCAACATTGCTTCAGTACATTCAAAGTAATTTTATTTTTCTCCCCTGCATGCATCTTTTAAAGGGTCCTAGTCACGTATTGCGCCTATAACAGCCCACCCAAAAAATAAATAAATATTCTTCTTGTTCATGTAGTCCTTTTTAAGCTTGAAATTCTTTGCACCACCCACAATCAGCAGACTTAGTCACGACCTCAGTTTATTGTCATGCATTCATCAACCCAACAGCTTTGATAGTATCTGCTTCCACATAGTCCTAAGTTCATATCGTCTTCTGAGTGCTACTTGTGTTTAATCATGTGTTTGCAGTCCAATTATTGTTGCACTTTTTCAAGCTGCCACTAGGGAATTGCTGACTTGCTTGGCTCTATAACTTCCTTCCTCATTCATTGCACACATGTGCAAGAGTTTAACTTCGGCCACTTGGTCTTTGCAAGGTAAATACACAAAGTACTTATGTTAACTAACAAACAGACGAAAGAAACAAGAAGCAAAACAGAAATAAAATATAATAATAAGCAAACAGTGTTATAACTTTACTGGAAAGCCTTTGTATTCACCCAATGAGCTACTTATGAAGACATTCATAGTCATAATATGTGACTGGGTCCTTTAAGGCCCCACCACAGCATTTCAAACCGGTAGAGGTCTAAAGTTTGACAAGGCCAAGGCAACAGCCTGATTCTGTTGTCTATTAAACAGTCACTGTGTTGCAGATTTGTTCATGAATTTTGGGACCCTTGTCCCAAAGATTTGTTTTGGGTCAAACTCTCACTACTGAGCTGAAGGACACATTTAACTAGAGAATACTTGATCTGAGGGAGTTCATCTCTGACTGAATGACTGCAAGATTCTCATTAGCTTTAGTTGAACAACCAGCCTATATCACCCCTCCTCTACCATGTTTAAAAGTCTGTGGAAGATGTTTTTCCTGATCTGCTGTCTTTTTTTCCAATCAAGAAGCTGTGCATTAGGAACAAACACCACATGACATTATTCTTGAAGTTTTGTGGGTCATATTCAAACCTACTTTAAACCTAAGTTGCAATCCTATGTATATTTGTTTTAAAGAGTTTATCGTCTGAAATGCTCCCAAAATAGCCATAGTTGTTTGGATCCTTACTGATTGTTGTTTCATGAACAAGTAGGATCTAAAGACTCTGAGATGGAGCCCTGCTTATATGGGTTCTCTTACTGTTTGCCTGAGACTACTTGTACAAATGAAGGTTAAAAAAGTAAAGAAAACAATGGGAGCATTTCTTCACTAGTGTAGCTAATTTGCTGGACTATTCTTTATTGGGAAAACTAGCAATTTTCCTTTCAGATATATTTATATATTTCCTTTCAGAATAATCTGTTTTTGTTTTTTGATGATCTTTAGATTTTGTGGAAATTGCTTTTAATAACTCTTTTCAAATTAAAGGGCAGCAAAAATTGATCTTTAATAACATTGTAAACTCATCATGCACCAAAGTAATCTACTTTGTAACTTGACCAATGATAACTTATTCTATTTCAACTAGTAGCCTTTCATTTTTTCGATTTTTTTAACTCAAACTATATGAATGCAACAAGGGTGGTCACAGATTTCCCATCGCTGTACTCTCTGCAACTTAATATACAACTTCAAGGATTCAGTCCATGTGCAAGATCTGTAAGAAAAATAAAGAGGTGCCAAGCGCAAGAGCAGGGTAAGTGAAAAAAGGGTAAAAAATCTGTTAATGTGAAGGATCGTACAGGGAAGAGGGGACTACAAAAAAACAGGGGAACTAAAGGGATCTACAAGGACTGGGCGGGAGCAGAGGCTGGTACCTTTCAGTCTCTGGTGGGGGGACATGATTGTCTGGAGTGAGACAGTTGGCGCTAGCACTCTTAACCCTGTCCAGGGTTGGCTGGAGATCACTAGATGCACGACAGCAAAACATGCCATCCAATAGAGGAATAGAAGGAGAAAGGAAGAGGAGACAAAGGGACAGGACAGAAACAAAGAGAAACAATGGACAAACAGAAAAGGTTTTTCAAAGAATGCTTGGTTACATTCCCAAAATGTTTAACCTAAAGCATGACTGGTAGGGTTAAGGATGGGAGTCTGCCTATGTTCTGATGAAGTTGAGAAAAAAAATATAATTGTCATGTTAATGATTATTTTTACTTCTTACCAAAATTTGATTAGTGCCCAGGATGGTGAGCCGTGCTGTTCAGACCACCACCGGTTGTATAGTAGCTCAGCTTTGATCATGCATGAAGCGGGAAACTGCTAACAAAACATGCAAACTATTCTAATATGCAAAAGCTGCTTTGGAGATACTCACATCTTGTGTCCATTTTACACAAAAATACAGATTTCATGTTGCAAGGACATGAAGAAAGTTTCAGTGAAACTACCAGAAGACCTGCTCTATCAGTCAGATACTCACCAACTGTACAAATCAGATCCAACTGGAACAACTAGTACAAAAAAGGACAATTCTACAAAGAAAGCCTCCAATGTGAAGTCTTATTTTAAAGGAGGGTTGACTCCTTAAGTTATTTTACTTTCAAAAGGTATTCTAATGACTGTTGTTTTCAGTGTTGACCAACTCTCTTAACCCTGAAGGTACTTAAGGGTATTTCGGAAGGCTGGGGTTTCCAGATCACTGAAGTTTTTTTTCCTGTTTCTCATATACCAATTACTTATGATAAAAGTATTTTAGTTCTACATATGTTTTTAACAAAAATATTCAAAACCGGCTTAGTTTTGCACATTCTATCTAGTTTACATTAATTATTACTTAATATCAATACTGGAGACTGATGTTAGCAGAGCATCCAAAAATTAATATGTAATTTGTCTTGTTCATTCCAAGCATAGTGAACCAGTAACTGATACACCTACCTTGTCTCTTTGTAGGTACCATTGGACAAAGTTATTTCCTCTTTCATTGAATCTAACAGAAAGCCTAATTTGAGCATGCAAATAAATGGATAGAAGTGTAAGACAGAGGAAAGAGTGCAACAAGACAGAGAGTGGATATAAACATCAAATGAAAAAGAAACCAGGACTTATTGAATGTTTAAACATAGTATATTTGAGCAAAGCTGATGCAGAATCAAAATTAAACTTATTTGTTTTCTTAATTAACAGCAAAGTACAGCAAGGAAAATAAGCGTTCACCAAGTCCAAGTTCTTCTTTTTGAATTTTTTTTTTTTGGCATATTTATATAATTCCTACTAGATTTCTGCAACAATTCAAGTAATGGTCACATAGAAATAAAATCAAAACATTTTTCCAACTAAGCTGCCTATGTTCACTAAAATTAAATGGGCAGTAAAAGGCTTATAAAACTACTGAGGATTCCTTTTGCTTTTCCACTTTATCACACAAAACAGTATTTGCTTTGACCTCTTTGAATGTGAGAAA
The DNA here is from genome assembly GCF_000732505.1 of Cyprinodon variegatus. NCBI lineage: Eukaryota > Metazoa > Chordata > Actinopteri > Cyprinodontiformes > Cyprinodontidae > Cyprinodon > Cyprinodon variegatus. The sequence continues at coordinate 1,322,833 of NW_015150493.1, forward strand.
TACTTGAGTTGCTGCAGTCATCCGGTGTGAACTTCAGGTGAGCTTAGTGAGAAAAATGTTTGACTTGTTTTCCACTAGGAACGTTTATATCTCAGAAATGAGGCATTTCTGTACATGCTGTAAAACACTCAGCATGTCTCTAAAAATGAGGGAACATCAATGGCAAAGCTTGCAGGTGGAAGCAAATCAAGCACAGCACTGAAATATAAGCAATGCAGGTCTGACTCAGTGAGACCCACTTCTCCATTGAACACATCTGTGTATGCACACAATCTAAAAGCTCCCTCAGATATGTCTTTAGAAAAGAACACAGATGAATTCTCAAGAGTTAGACTTACCTCTCTTTCTCTATGCTAAAACAAGACAATAAGACCCCTGTAGATGTAACTTTAACGTATATATCAGGCAACTACTGTATTATAATAAATAGCCAACGTTTGTGTTGGTGAAACTAAATGAAAGAGAAGACATGAACTACCGGTAATTCAATAATCACTCAGCACTTTACTCCTAATGGAATCTTAGAAAAGCAACACAACCAAAAACCTTTGGTGCCCTCTTGTGGACCTGAAGCAGCAATACAGCAGAACAGTCCAGGGAATCCCTCTAACCAGCAGGGTGGCTGAGTTTTAATATGATGCCTTTCTGTGTGTTTTTCTAATATCATTTGGCATCTAATTAGACTATAAATGGAATATAAAACTGGAGACCTATTCTAAGCAAGTTTTATTTTTTTTATGAGCATTTGCTTTCTGCAAGCATAGCAGGTAAATACAGCATTGAAAACCTTTTAAATGAAATGCGATTAGAGAAAAAACATCAAGCACATGATAATGCAGCTCATCTGAAACCTTATATGCCAACTACATGTCAGGAGTGGCCAGTTTACCTCGTGTGCAGGCACTCGGCACTTTTGCCGCGCATTGACTGGTGGATCAAGATGACCTCACTGTGGTTACCATGGGGATGGATGACACATGAGGAAATTAAGAACAGTGAAAAAACAGAAAAGCAGAAGAAGTAAAGGATGTGAACAGGACAGAGAACCTGTTGCTAACGTTCTTCAAACAAACTCAGAAATAGTGCAGATTTTTATAAGGGCTCTTTTGTTTTCACACACAGCAACTAAGTGTAAAAACTGGCAGATATTTTACAGCGACAGCACTAAAACACTCAAAGACAACAAAACGCTTGTGTAAATAAAAGGTAATTAAATGTAAATTAATGAAAGCACGTTTACACCTACAAACTGGGAGCAGAATCTCAATTATCAGCCAAAGAAAGCAGATAAAAAAAACAATCCTAAGGAACTTGAGACATCTTCATTATCTACAGTACAGTGCCTTGCAAGCATTCAGATCCCTGAACCTCATCATTCCGTGTCACATAGCCACAAACATCCGTGTATTTTGATAAGGTTGTGGGTGTTGAATAAACACAACTGAAAAAAATTGTTGAAACACGAGTTTCTATTTTTTTAAACATAACATTTTCTAAAAGGGTTTTGTTGCATTTGTATTAAGTCCCCTTTACTCTAATACTTTAGAAATAATGGATATCTGATATCTGATCCAGGGACTGGATCAGTGCATCTCTAACAATCCCCAAGGTGAAACATGGTGGTGGCAGCATTATGCTGTGGGGATGCTCTTTGTCAGCAAGGAGAGTAAAGCTGTTCAGAGTTCATAAAAATAAGTTTAAAACTGCCAAATGCTTCATTTAAAACAAGAGTCACTAAAGAGGGGAATAAAGGAAGAAGGGAACAAAATTTAATAGAAATCTGCAGATACAGTACAATGTGGGGCAAACCATGAAAATTAAAGGGGTGCGAATACTTTGGAAGGGTCCATATACAGAGGTGAGAGTTTCCACACATTTACACAAACCTGTCGTCCAAGTATTCCTCCCCCTGACGCCGCCCTCTGGAGTTCTCGCAATAGCGGTTTGGAGAACGGGAACGCCGAGAGTGAGGAAGCTCGTCATCCAAACTCCTGAAAGACAGACGGACCTCAGTCAGGTTGGTAGTCAGGCTGTGCTGCAGCAGCCTATGTGTGAGGCTCATTTGGCTCAGCCTGTAAAAGCAGAGCTGGCAGAACTGCCTGTTCTGCATCATGCTGCCATTTCATTAACAGATGGACTCTACCTCCTGGCTTCTGATAAAATCTACTCTTTTCTTCTGTGGTTTAGGCTTTGTTGACTTGCAAGTTAAATATTGGTTTTTAAAAAATGAGCCGGTCTTAGGGTCTGACCTCTGGGTGGGGACATTGGATGCTCGGGACCGGATGGTGCGCCCCTGCTCCTCACGGTGAGGGGACACGGAGCGGGAGCGGATGTGATGGGAAGGCGTCCGCTGTTGATCAGGCACCTCCAAGGTAGACGTCGGTTCCCGTTGCCTCTCTCTGCCACGCCCATCTGCTGCTTGGCACAATAGAGTTATGCACAAGTTTACACACAGTAATACCAACTAAGGTGTAGAAAAGGTTTCTACATTAAACACAATACACTTTTATTTTAAATAGCTTAGAAGTTTAGAAATGTACAATGATCTCTGATCATTTAAAGGCTACATCCACTTCTGTAAAGGTTTGACAGAAGTGGATGACACTAAAACTGAATGTGTGATGCTCCAAAACTGAATGGCTGTATTTCCTCACCAGCATTTAGTGATTAAGCTCTACTGAGGCATTGAAAGGAGTCCCTCTTATGTTGGAGAAGGGAGAATGTAAAAGTTGCAGGATATAATCTCTCTAGGCCTAGACTTGGGCACCAACTTGATTGTAGTTTATTAACTTTAGTTCAGCTACTGGAGGTCAATCAGAATTTATCAATAACCATGAAAATGAGAAATGTATCCAATTTTGGATAAACAAAGTATTACTTTAGCAAAAAAAGTATTTTGTAGAGCCATTTATAAATCAGATTTGCTGCCCTCCTGGCTTGCATGCACAGATCTTTCATGTGATATTAGCTTTTTGCAAAACAAAACCAACATTTCCATTTTCAGTTGAAAATTGGAAGTTAGGCAAGAGAACCTCTAAACATGAAGCAAGAAAACAGGGCAGATCGCAGTGCATGTAACCATGAGAAAGAGTCCCTACCCACCTTTAGAGACTAGTGCTGTATGCTCATCAAATTCAGGATCTGTTATACGCTGAGAACCTAAACGGTCATAAATACACACACACATGCACACAGATATATGAATGCAACACAGACGTACAGATGCATGTATTCCTGGTAGGTAGGAAGCATCAACTAAGGCTGATAAAAAAAAGACAATAACTTTAGATTTTAAACTTTGTTTCACAACAATAATAGATAATGTGTACACTCACACACACACAGATGGGAAATGTGAATGTTATAAAAACAGAGGAAAACTTTTGCAAGCTCTGACTTACGCTGCAGCTTCTTGCCAGGAGCGTCTGTGTTTCGTCTGGGCAGGAAGGGGGAGGGTCGGGGCAGTGGGATCGATGAGACATCATGGGTTTGAAGGGGATACCAGTGAGGCTTGTCGTCTAGTAAGGCCGTCTCCAGCTCAATCAGGATCTGTTCAGGTCATGATCCAAACAAGGAGGTACGCTACTCAGTGCTGCTGGTTGCTCGTTTGACCAAAGCTTTTACATTCTAATGACATGCATGTCAGAACCTGGACTATCAGAATGGGTGTATTACCTTGTGAGAACAGTGTAAGGTCCATATCCCAGGGATACACATTTTCTTCTGAGTTTAGTTTAAATTTAAGGTTGGCTTACGGTCACATGACAATGTGGAGGAAGTATTTTGTAAAATATCCTACACCCAGGGACTTGGATGTACATATGGGGACATTCAACTGGTCCCCATATGGTAAAGTCCTGTTCTTTGAGTTGGGGTTAGGTTTAGGACTAAGGTGTGAATTCAGTTTAGGTTAGGCTTAGATATATATGTTGGTAATAGCTAGGTTTAAGTTAAGGGTCTGGGTTAGGCCATATAAAATGAATGCAAGTCATGGAAATGCCATATGTCATAAGTGTTTTTCTTACATTAGATTAGCAATAACCATAGACAAACCATTGCTGTTGCCCATCAGTCTAGGAGGGGCAATTTTTAGGCAATTTTTACTGAAACTGATTTCAATCTTGATATAGTCTCTCTAATTAAAGACAGACTAATTTTCATTGAGTTGAATCTGATAACCATAAGAACTGGGGCTGCTCATTTGGAGGACAATGAAAAAATATAAGCAGAAAAACCTAGATTAATATAACTATAAAGCATGGTGTTGGACAAATCATGATTTGGGATTGCTTTGATTCCACAAGATCTCATTACCCTACACCTACTGAGTCACCCAGAAACTCAACTATACAAAAATAGTCAATGAAGAAAAGATCTGTTGGACAGCTAAAGCTTGACCGAATCAGGGTTAATATATTCGGCAGAATGGCTTTAGATATACAGAATCCCTGTGTTTTAACAGCCCAGTTACAGTCAAACTTATTAAAATACTGCTTATTGATTAAAATACTGTTCTGGGACTTTTAGAGAGATGTGAAGAAAGGGATTTCTTTAAAACTCAATGAAGGAAAGTCCGTTTGTAGAGAGGAGGGAGTAAAAATGAAACATAACTTCTAAAAAGGGCAGAAAAAAACACTGACAGTTGATGTAATTCCTGTATTGGTGGTTCATCATGCTGTTGACTTTTGTGGCTCACTTAGCTTTGCACACAAACTTCATTTAATATTTACTTTTTTAATTACTAAATAACATCTAAGAGGGCGTTGTGTGCTTTAATACACTTTAAATTTAATTTAATTGTGTTTGCAACCTGGTGTCGATCAGAACCTTTTAGTTTCTTATATTTTGACATGACAAACATGAATGAAAGGTGGGTGTACAGTTCTTTTTATAAAGCATATATTTTATGTTGACCAATAAATACAATGAGCATATATGTATGGCTTGAAGAGCAAAGCCAAAGTTACCAAAGAAAGATTCTCACTCTCACCTCTAAATGGTGGTGCAGAATTAGTGTTAAAGCGCTGGGTGTAAGGTACCTCTCCCATAAAGGTGCTGTCCTCCTCAGGTGACCTGGGTTGGTCCCACACAGTCAGCTCCAGCATGTGGTTGCGGAAATCCCTGCGATGGACGTGAGTGTAGACGAAGGTCTGGTTCCACTTAGGCTCGCATGTCTTCTTCATGGTTTTTGTCCTTCGTTTGCTTTTGTCACTGCATAAAATAATACAAGGAACAAAAGCTTGCAGGGAACTTCTGCTATATCTGTCCTGAGTTCACAGATTTATTTGAGGCACTTTATAGGCACTGTTATTTAAAGCATTTAAATAGATTCAAAAGCATCATAAGAATACTACAAGTAAGTAATTAGAACAACAAGTGTCCTTTGGGATGTTTAGCTGACCTACCTGCGGTCAGGGAGGAAGTACATCTTTACATATGGACTCCTGGGGCGTCCATCAGGCCGAAGAGGAAGCTCTGTAGCCTGCAGCACGTTGACTATTAGTTGGTGACCCACTTTGTCGTACCACAGCTTCACCTGATTAAGAAATGCACATACACATTCACTTCAGGACTCCAAAGCAGCCCACAAGGCAGAGTCACAGCACACCCACTAACCGATAGCTGCCCTGGCATCAGCTGAGGAGCATCTCGGAGCATCCCAGGACTGGAGGGAGACAGGACATTTAAAGATGGTCTCTCGATCTTCTGGGACTCAAAAGAACTGGAACCTGCTAGGAAATTAAATCAAATCGTTGAAGTTAAAGGACGGAAAAGCAACTTTAGTTAAAAGTCACAAAAAATGTAGATGAAGGGAAGTGCAAGGGAAAATCCTAAAAAGGCCTTTTAGCAGGCCTTGGTGTTGCAGTGACAATGTGTTTTATGGCAACTGACTATGTCATTAATCGGAAAACTGTGAAATCTAAAACCCACATTGTAAAATCTAAAGGTGTAACTGTATGTTCTGCATTGTCACATCAGAGACAGCAGTAAATTCCATACGTGTGATGCAAAAAAAATTTTTCCATTACAGTTTTGTGATAACATAATTTTGATACAAGCAAAAAAAAAAAAACATCAAAGCATAAAAAATATCAAATAACTATTTTTTTTTCTAAATTTCAGTGTTTCCATTTAGCAAATTTATTTTCAGAATTAAAATTTGCGTAGTCAGATGATTAATGTAAACACCCCTACTGTCACCAATGTATTAGGATATTTGGGGCTTTTTTTAGACTGAAAAAAGTCCATCAGTTTCCTATTATCTTTAAGATTGGCAAAGTTGATGATAAATTATCTGAAAGAAACCTGTTTTCTAAATGTTCGAATATCTCTTAGTTTTGATTTAAAAGAATGATTTTCCTTAAAATTTTATGATCTTTAAATATACCTGTAGTAAAATCACCACAGTTAAACTTGACATTTAAAGGAAACATAAGTTCAAAGGTCAATCTTATAAATGCAGTTTTTGGTTTACCAGTTAGATGAATATATTGATTAGATTTTGATTACAAGGACAAATCTTTAAATACTTTAAGCACATTAGAGAGGATACTTACTAGATTCTAATGGAGGGTGGGACGTGTCGGGGATTCTTGGGATATCACTGAAAAGAGTTGAAAACAAAACACCTTTCACTTACATGTAGACCTCTTAGATAGTTCCAAGTCTTGTCAGAAATTAAACTGATTAAAAAAAATGCATGCAAGCACTGAAAAAAGGCTGCACTTTAATTTAAATTTTAGCAACGCTTAGATGGAAAATATCATGGGGAAGCAAAGGGGAAGACGTGAAGCATGCTTGTGACTGCACTGTTTCCCTGACTCATTCACACATTTCTAGAGGCCATGATGTGAGCTGAAATAAAAATCATATCTATAGTCAATGCCTCAGTTTTGTCAATTGAACCTTTCTTCCTCTTCTATCATCCAGTGGAAACATCAGTATTTACTGCACAAAAGAAAAATCAGCAAGCCATGAAGGACTTATCAGTGTCAACTGGACATTTTAGATTACATTATAAGGTTAATGTAGGACTACTATACAGTAGTAATAGTAAAGATAGTATGGCTGCATTCAATCTAATTTTTTAATTAATTAGCGCCAGAATATATAAATTTGGACTTCAAATTAACTATCTACTCCTACACTGAACAAAAACGCATACAAGAAACATCAGGAAGAATCTTGATTCAGTAGATTTTTGTTAGAACTATGAATTACATTCTGCCTAAGATTATGGGGGAATTTATTATTTTTTTTAGGTCACCTCATTGCACTGAGTTCTTTCTTTTATAAAAGGTCATCATTTCAAACCATCTCAAATGGAGTCAGGCCTCTAATCTGCCACTTGATACAGGTTGTACTATTTCTTATGCTGCAGTATTAAGGCAGTCATTGTCTTGATACATTATCCAATATGGGGCGAGTTGTTGCTGCACATCAGAATTTGGAAAAATGCAACAAATCGACTCATGGTTAACCTTGTGACATCAGGGCATCCAGATTTTGTGCCTAAAATATAGGCCCAAACCATCAGCGTTTGTGTTTCCCAGAGAACTGAGCAAACATATTTACTCTCTTCTTGTCTAAGGATATTCTGCCAGTTGTTAAAAAGCACCTTTACAGATCTCAGTTGTGCAGCCATGTTTTCAAGATGGACCTATATGCAGGGATACAGTGCCCTACCTTTTCTGTCTACACCAAAAGTCCCAATCAGTAGTGTTAAAAAATTTTCTTTGTGTAATTTACTGCTTAATGGGGGTGCTTTACCAATTCAATATAGTCAAACCATCGAGTTTAAAGGTTTTTCTGTTCATGGAAACCAACAGATAACATCGGGTCATTGAATTCCCTCCTCCTGGGTTAACATGTAGCAGCAGTGGACAACCCTTTGCATTATGTTGTTTAATTTGCAGCAGTCATTTATACCAAGCATGCACATAGGGACAGTAGGAAGGAAAACTTCCCTTTAACAGGAAGAAGCCTCCAATGAATAAATATTGATTAAATACTATGTTTCTTTTTTTCCCACTTGACAAATTAATATATAATAGCAGCTTATCATTAGCTTGGTATTACCAACAATTCATGATTAAAACATGTACGTATGTATGTATGTATGTATGTATGTATGTATGTATGTATGTTTGTATGTATGTATGTATGTATGTATGTATGTATGTATGTATGTATGTATGTATGTATGTATGTACCAATGTATGTATGTGTGTAGATATGGAAGCTGCCAATTGCAATGAACTTAGATGACAGTTGTGAAATTAGATTTAGAGATATGTTCCCCCTGGATCTAGACACTGCTGGTGGAGTGGAGGCCAGAGGACAAGGAAGACAGAAAGAGCTTGAGAGCATGATGGAACAGATGGGGTGGAGGTGGGTCGAAACTCAGCTGAAGACCAGAATTGACCATGGATGAGGAGTTTTAAGCAGAACCTTACTCAATGGTCGGCTGAACAGGAATGAGGACTTGATGGTGATTGGCTGGAGCTGATGTACATGATGAGGTGAATGAATGCAGGTGATGCTGGCGTGAGCATTCCGGTTTGAATTTGCATCTAAACTTCATTAAAAATACCTTAGGTTTGGGTTACTTATCTACCAATGTAAGAAATAAGTATAACCCTCAGAGGAGGGGATAAAACAAAAATAAGACTTAGGAATATGCCAACAGACTTTAGGTTTAGATTTCCTCTAAAAAAATTTTCAAACTTTTTTTTTTGCTTTTCACTGTCAGTCAAGTAAACAAAGGACAGAGTTCAAACATCTCCACAAACAGCTGTTAGGGGCTTTATGAAAATAAGATTGTTATTAGAGAAAGAATGAAAACTTTTAATTGCCCCAAGTTTCAAGAAAAAAAAAATTAAGAAAAAGTATTTTTTTTTTTAATTCGGAATTATTCTACTTCCACTGTTTACTTTTGTTGTTTACTGTAAAAAGTTGGCATTTTGGTCCTGCGGTAAAGTGCCTATGGATTCAATATCATAAACATTCCCTTTTTTACAACATTTTATGCTCTTTTCCAGCATCAATTGAACCAGCCGTTTGGGACTTTAAGCTGAGTCTTTCTGTGACTGCTGTAAAGCACCACTGGCACAATGCTTTTTTCTGCTGATAAAAGAGTTTTCTATCTAGTCTAAAATCTGTTATATTGTGCCTCACTTCAGTCACCATCAGGAAGAAAATGTTTCAAAAAGTATGTTCAAGTGAGGTCTAATAATTTGATAACTTCAACCTGTCACGGTCTTGGTCTTGTTAAGTTTTCTCAGAATTTTTGGTTTCACATTGATCCTTGTTTTTCTTTGCTTTCTAACTTTATTGGTGTTTTCTGGATATATTTGAGTTCTTAGGTCTTTTTTGGTCTCCTTGGTCTCCTTTTTCCTAGCTCCTTCTAGAAGCCTCTGTTCACACCTGCTCCCAATTAGCTAATTTGTCCTGTCTTTGTTCAGTCTCCCATAAATACTCTCCCTGTGCAGTTCCTCAGTGCCGGTTCCTCATCTTTCCCTGTCTTTTCTTGGCTCTTCAAGGTTGTTTTTCTCTGATGTCTCCAAGGTTCTGTTTTTCTTTTTATACTCTTTATGTTGGATATTTGGATTCCTACCTCAGTTGCTTGTGAATACTCCATTAAAACTACAAGAACTCCCCTCATCTGCCTCCCCACCTCTGCATTTGGGTCCTCAAAACCTCAACATAACCTCATGATATGTTTTTAAATGTGACCCACATTTAGAGAAGAATTTTATTTTGTAGAGGCAGGACACATAAAAACAGTGAGCATATGAAACGTAAATAAATCAAAATTAGATCTGTTTTTATTTCTACTTAGCAGATGAAAGATATGATGATCAGAGTTGGTTTGATTGGCCAAGATTGTGTACATAAACCAGAAATGTAACTGCAGTTTCATACACTTGTACCGTACAGACAATATGTATAAATAGACAAACTTAAAGAAATTAAAGAAAAGATAACAAAATATTATGTATATGTACAGTAAGCACACTCAGCACCCAGAAAAATCTAACCTGTAACAAATTTAGCGCCCTATCACATATGCATTAATGAAACAGTATGTTTAACAACAGACACAAATTCCACTAAATTTGTTTTCTGGGTAAAAATCAAACAAACTGATAAGTGTTTCATGAAGTATTGGTTGCCTCTGAGCTAATTTCAAAATGAAAATATAATGAATAGCTTGCTTTATGACTCCCAATGTTCCAGCAGAGCTCACCAGTCACAGAAATGTTGGAGGTGCAGGATTTGAATTTTCTGCACAGGCAACTTGATCTCTTGCAAAAGCGTGGCTAAAATGATGAATGTTTCCCAGTGGCCATTTTGGATCTCATGAAGTGAACTTAGGGACATTTTTGAAAAATAAATAATTAATAAAAAAATAACTGCAAACAGCAATTCTGACAAAAGGATTGAAATTTGATCAATGCTAAATAATCAGAGCCCCTCACCAGGAGATACAAAATGGCACCTGTAGCCAAAATAGATTCAGTGACAGGATTAAAGCTTAAAAAAAGAAAAATGAAACAAAACGGAATTACTTACTGATATTTTCTATAAACCCTTCGTGAGTGTTTGGAAAGAAAGTATTAGATTCAGAACTTCAATTATTTTTCTTTTGCTAGTGTGTAGTAGGTTAAATCTGACTTATCTGTTATGTCAGAAAAAAAAACATTATATATAGAATAACCGGGCTTTTACAAGAACAGGGAATAAACCAATTTAGTCATGAAAAATCTTAAGAAACTAGTGGAAATTGGTCAGGAAGTAAATTGATAGGCTGGTATTGATTCTAACCATGGACAGGACATTGTACCAGTTTAGAGAAGGACAACTGGACTTTTCTTATTTTTACGATATGAATCATCACTTATTCAAATGGCTCATTTAATAGTAGAAGGTTGGAAAGCCAAAGACCTGTTTTCTCAGAATAATCCCTCTATGACTGTTGAGAATACCTAAAGTAAAATGAAAGCCACTGGTAGTCCTGTGTGGGCGGTTCTTTTTAGCCAATTCGATTCAGTTTATTTATATAGTGCCAATTCCAAACACATGTAATCTCAAGGCACTATTCAGAGACAATCCAAACAGATCATACAGTCAGACTGATTCAATCCCTCATACAAAACATGCGTTTAGCGATAGTGGAGAGGAAAAACTCCCTTTTAACAGAAGGAAAAATACAGCAGAACCAGGCTCAGTGTGAGCGGCCATCTGCTGAGGCCAACTGGGGAAGCCAAGAAAGCAGCTTACTATTAAATGATGCTCATTACTGCCCAGCAAAGAGAAAGGGACTCAAATGTCCTTCATCAGAACCGTTCTTACAATCCAGGAAAGGTGGTGATGATTCAGAGGTTCTCAAAGGAGATGGTGTACCAGGTCACCAGGCTAAAGTCAGAGTAATCAATTGCTCAAAGATTTGAACATTGAAATGAGCATCTGTCCAAAATTCTTCAGAATTCACAAAATTGAGGTGGATAAACTGGAGGAAAACTAATGTGCTTCTCAAAATAGAAACTTGACAAAGAATGTCCACCAAAAGACAGGACTTGGTAATATCAAAAAAATCAAGGCGGTTCGCAGAATTGAAAATGTAAAAAACCTAAAAACACTAAAGATGCACTCTGAAAATGGTATAGGTTTTGATAAAAACAAAAACGTTTGAATCTTGATGAAAAAAGTTTTACTGTACTAGAAACCTCTAAATAATTGTCATACCAACATTTCTCACCTTGACTGCACAGAAAATAACTATGAATAATTTTCTACCTTTTCTAAAATGTAAAATCATTTGCTTTGAGTGTGTGTCATGACTTACCCAATAGGCCTGGACACAATCAGCTGCACCTGAGGTTCGGCTTGAGACTCCAGGATGATGTTATATACTTCCTTCATGGTTGCCCCTGGCAACAGCTTCCCGTTCCACTGTAAAACCTCATCCCCTAAAACCAGGTGCCAATACAAACGGGATTGTTCAACACAGCTATAGTCTAAATGAATTTGTTTCAGGCAGGATCACCGACTGTGTATGTGTGTGTAGAGAAATCAGGAGATTAAACAACATGTTTTATGAGATCATAACATTTGGTCTCTACCTGCTCGGAGATGTCCCACCACGTCAGCCAGGCTACCCTTCTTGACTTTGGTGATGAAGGCACCTAATCTCCCTGACTCGGTTACTCTCCCTCCGACCACCTGAAGGAGAAAACGCACACCAAGAAGCTGTAATTCAAAGACAGAGCTCCCAACCACATGTTAAACAGACTGCCTCTTACCTTTAACCCGAGCAAAGCCCCAGCCTCTTTAGGCATGGTAGCAGTTCTCTTGCTGAGGGTGATTCGTCCAATCAGATGGTCTCCCTCCTTGGATGGCTGCCAGGTTACAGGATGCTGCAGAGGGACAGAGCAGGGGGGATGGAGAGATGGCCATAGTGCACCTCAGAGGAAAGATTCTGCACTTTTTGGTTCTGCTTAAGTTTGCTTTTTGAGTTTTCAGTTTCACTTTGATTAAAGTTTTTCTATGTTTTCTAGCTTTGGTTTTAATTCCCATTTTGTGGTGTTTTCTGGATGCATTTGAGTTCCAATTTATTTCTTGTTTGCCCTCTATTGCCCCCTTGAGTCAGACCCCTTTCCCCTAGCTCCCTTCTAGATTCCTCTGTCCGTACCTGCTCCCAATCGGACAAACTATGTCTAAACCTGTCAGGGCCAAGGAATATTTACTTCTAACCACTAGATTTCTCCTTGGAAAAGCAATTAATGATTTCTAGGCACTTGTCCCATTAAGAAACTCTTTTAAGATCTGTTAAAAAAAATATATGTTCAAACCAGTATGGAAGGACTTTTGTCCCAATTTTTATAAAGCTGCAAATTCTAATATTAAGCACTACAAACAGTTATACCAAGTATAAATTAAACACCAAAGGGCACCAGGTATTACAATGAACTGGAGGATTTTTGAAGAAGCTTTCCTTTACAGGAGTAGATTCAAGTGGGTGCAGAAAATGAGAAAATTGTGATCATAACTTTTACGTTAGAGATAAAAATATGTATAGGTTTCTGGCCAATCTTTTGGATCAGCTGTCTATCATGAGGGGAGATGCAGATCTCCATAGATGGGGAGGCCACAGAAGAAAGCCTATGATTTAAATATCTTCTGTAGAAGCGTTTCAAGAAGTATGACGGAGGAGTTAAAGAATGACCTTTAAACTGAAGTATGCACACAGGTCAATCTTTCAAACATGGGAGTGGCAGAATGCTGCTCTGGGGTGTATTTTTGCAAGTGGTAACTGTTCATTGAAGTAGGTGAATCAATGAATGAAGGAGGACTACCTTAAAATAACTTCCTTACATTACTCCTCACTGTGAGTTGAAGAAGGTTGGTATAAATATAGGAACAACATAAAAAAGAATGCAAATGTACAAGAAAACTGGTTTTCAAATGCAGAAACTCTGACAACCTTTAACACTGTTTTTTTAAGCCCCAAAAGCCTAAATCCTCAGGTCAGTAAAGGTCAGGGCTGGAAGGAAAGCATGAGATTAGAATAAACAACATTGCCAAGAATAGGAGTCAAATATTTACCGAGAAAACTAAAGGAGAACATTTAAAAAATATTGAGGTGTAAATACACACTACTGTAATTAGGCATAATAATGACCCTAAGAGGATGTCCAAGTGTCAGTTGCTCTTTGCTTTTAGGAGAGCAGATGGTGTAACACATTTGAATAAATTAATACCCATAATGAGTTATCAAACCTGTAGATCTACAGGGACACTGATATGACTCTAACCCTTTAATTGACTTAAATATAAACCTTTAACAGCACTGTACTGATGTAAAATAAATAAATGAATAAATAAATAATAATAGAATTAAAAAAACACTGACTTACATGCCATCCTGTGGGGTCATGTGGATTGCACTCCCAGTCTCCTGCAACAGAATAGAGATCATTTCACATAATGGAGACATAGCGGTGGAGACCATACAAGCGAACTTTCTTTCACATACAGCTCAAACTTGCAGCTCCTTCCCAAGGCCTATGCTGACACAGAGGGTTGGGTTTACTGAACATTCAGGTCTGGGTTAGGATTAAAAATATATCAACAAAGCAGCAGGACTCTGTCTGATTCGCAGAGGTGGAAAGGAAATTTAATCCCTCCCCAGATACTTTACAGATTAAATGTTGTGGAGAAAGCTGTTGTATATGTAAAGTAGGAACGCTTAAAAAAGTGCAATGTTTGCAAAACTTCAGGAACACTGTTATGACATGGAGGAAAACGAAGCCAGGTGTTCCCAGCAGCAGGGAAGCTGTGAAGCTAACAAGCTGTGACCACCTTTAGTAGTGTTGTATGGGCGAAAGTGGCATCGGATGCAGGAGTTTGCTCTTTAATCGAAGGGTTGTCGGTTCAAGTCTCCAACTTAAAATGTCGTTGTGTCATTGGACAAGACACTTCTCCCACTTTGCCTACTTCTGGTGGTCAGAGGTGTACGGCAGCTTTGCTTTTTTCAGTGAGCTACAACGCTGCAGTGTACATGTGATGCAACTTTGAATGAAAAAGTACTAATAAGCTCTGATAAATACAGGCCAATTATGTAGTATTAATGATAACGCCCCTGCTTATGGACCAAACAGGCCTTGATGTTATAACTTAGATATAAATGTAACCCAGAGGTGGGATTCTTAGAGGACGCATGTTTCTGTGTCCAAATATGGTATTATGAAAGAAAAATAAGTCAATATATCAAATTAATATTTTAATCAAGACTGAAAAACAAGAACAATGCAGGATTATTCTGTTAGAATAAATCTTAGTTTAGTGCTGAAGCAACTACAACATTATTTTTCAAGTAAATAGAAAATAAAACTTACTTGATCAAAATAATGATACAGGACTTAATCATTGTTTTTATAAAAAAAAAAAGAATGAAAGAATAAACTAGGGCTGAAACAATCAGATTAATCGCTTATTGAAATAATCTTCAACTAATTCAGTAATCGAATAATCCTTAACTGGACAATAGAGATTTTAAAAGGCAGAGCAACCCGCTTAGAGCAGTAATTATATAAAAAAATTAAAATTATATATTTATATATGGATAAACATTTTGCCTTTAAGATAAAAAAATAAAATTTTGTCTGTTAAAATGTTCTATCCAGAATTTCTCAAGTAAAAAGCTTTTAGTTTCACCTGGTTTAAATATGTAAATAGTCTTCTTTAAGAAACCAGCAAGCTGTCTGGTTATTAATCGATTTATCAAAAAAAAGAAAATCAACAGATTAATCAAATTTCAAAATAAACGTTACTTGCAGCCCTAGAATAAACCCCTCAAAAAATGTAAAAATGGTTTGCATTGCTAATCTAACATAAGAGCTTTTAACACTGAAGAAAAGTTAAAAGATGCAGTCAAATGCCATGTGTATTAAGTGTTTGACCTCTCCCTCCCTGCTGTTTTAGAGGATCAGTCGTCCATGTCTGTGTGTTTCTATGCAGGAATATACAAGCACCTTTTTAAGAAGGAAAATATAAAAACAAACAGTGTTTTATTGTAGTGATCTCAGTCATTTGAATGGCTGGGTGCCTCGCTTCTGCCAGCACCTACGATACGCCTCTGACCCTGATCTCAGTGTGGAGCTAAAAAAGGCAACAGCCACACACAGCCACAGGGGCCTGTTTAAAACTCGGTCTGAAGAGACTCTCACCCTAAACATTCATTTCACCCCATCTGCTACTTAGAGCTGCACCTTTAATGGATTTCACTTTATAAATAAAATCAGTAAGGGAGGGGCTGGATATTGCAAATCAAAAATGTTTAAACCAGGAGGAACATAAATACAGATTTATTTGAGGGAAAATACCTATCCATACCTACCAAGTCTTGCGTAAAAAACCTACTACTCCTAAGCATGTTTATGTCTGTAGGTTAGCTCTAAGGTTCAATTATTTATCCTACCAGCACTAAAAACAATTAGCTGCAGCAGTATATTTTAATCTCAAACTTTAGCTATCCAAAAGTGGAACTATTAGATGGTCTCATGCAATTCCCGACATTGCAGCAATTCCTCCACACGGTCTGGCTATTATTGTTTCTGGACACACAAAATCATACTCTTCGGTGACAGCTGCCCTGCAACAGTGCATCAACCATTTTGGTGCATTCTGGGAATTGTAGTTTTGATCAAATTTGCACTGTGCATCTATAGGGAAGCAGTTGGCAGTAAAGTAACATGAACCCGCTCAAACCAAGCAAGGGTTAGAGATGCTTCTAAAGCTTCAATGTACAGTGTGGGTCAACCCTGGGATTTATAAAGGACGAACAGCCTCCGCTGCAGGCAAACTGCACATAATGTTAGACTGGTCCCGCACTGCACATCAGAATAGAGATGAGCACTGAGATCAGAATAACTGTTGTTGATTACAGTTTGAACTGACAATCGAATAATTAGAAAATGCTTTATGGACTGATGTACACTTTCTAGAATAACAACCACACACAGAGTAAGACATTTTTTTGACAATGCTGCAATATCCAACACAGAATCAGAAAATTTGTGGAAAAAAAAGTATAATCTCATAAAAAATAAAATAAAACAACAAAATTAACGTATTTAAAATGTACAATTTATATTATTTATAATTATTTATATTTATAATCTTATTGCTTTCCTATAGAAAGCTGACTTGACATGGCATGTGTTGTGAATTGGCGCTATATAAATAAACTGAATTGAATTGAACTGAATTGACTTACAGTGATTCATAATATAGATGTATTATAATTATTTTTCTATCTTTCTAAGCCTAACTGGAATTTGGAGCTGACTTTTGTAAAAACATAAGAAAAATACAAAAACTTCATCCTATGTTTATTGCAAGCCTAGAATCAGTGAATGTTTAATTCTCAATTAAAACTTCCTGTTGAACTTTAGGGGGGATGCAGGGTTTCTCTTCTGCAATTTGGACCGTGAATTTGAGAGCAATTGCACATGTCTGTTTTATATTGTTGTTTTGGTCATGACCATCAATACTAAGTTACTTTGCCATTATGCTCAATTCAATTCAATTCAGTTTATTTATATAGCGCCAAATTCACAACACATGTCATCTCAAGGCACTTTACAGTTCAACCAGATCATACAGTCAAATTGATACAAAGTTTTCTATCTAAGGAAAACCAGTTGATTGCATCGACTCATTGACTCAAATACAATCCCTCACACTAAGCATGCTTGTAGCGACAGTGGAGAGGAAAAACTCCCTTTTAACAGGAAGAAACCTCCAGCAGAACCAGGCTCAGTGTAAGCGGCCATCTGCCGAGGCCGACTGGGGTTCAAGGAGACGGAAGCAGAGACTCCCTGTCTCTGCTTCCCTCCCTGACACCTGTAACAATTTGTATCTATCTGTTTTTGTTATGCTGGTTCACAACTAGATTCTTCTGATAGCCTGTACTACATAGTTCTTCAGGGTGAAACCCAGAAAGAGTATCTACTATCAAAACAGGGAGAATGGTGGGCCGGTGGGCCGGTCTCAATTTCAGCGTGCGAGGGCCGGTCCTCCTTAAATCTTACCGACCCCAACCCTTACTCTCTGGCCGAAGCACCTGTGACAGTAAATTACTTTAGGAGCTCAAGAAGTAACACAATGTTAACTATCTAAATGATGCAAGCAGTATATACAGCTCCTCCTTGTCCTGCTAATCCTTGTGACGGTTTGCATATGGTGTAATTTTCTATTTCTTCAAACTGTAAAATCCTATTTCTTCAAACTGTAAAATTGTTGCAACAAACTAAATTATAATAAACTAAAATGCTTTCTTTAAACCAAACTACAATGTTCTTCTTATATTTATAAGTGGGCTGGTGTAGATGGAAAAACGCCAGGGCCGAAAATCGTTCCCAGTCCAAGCCAGTATGTTAGATTTAGAGGTGCAATGGTTTAAACATGTACCATAAAGTAGGATCATAACCACCAATACCAGATTGAAAGACTTCAGTGAGTGTCTGGATAATTTGTATGTATAGAAAATTAAAAAAAAACCTAAAAGGTGGGAATACAGTTGTGATATATAGTACAACAGACAGGCAATATAAGAAGGCTTTGATACTGTGGGAAAGAATTGCATTTCTATTTGATCAAAAAAATAAGGAAAGATGAAAATGTGCCGCAGATATCAGATTTAACAGCTATAAAAATGGAGACTAAACAGATTTAAGAAACTTATAATGTTTAAATAAACTAGAACAACTTACCCCTTTCACTTATGCTCTCAATTTCAGCATCTTCACAGCTACTGTACTCAGGCGTAGTTCCACCGTCTTCCTCTGAACTGCTGACACTGGTTTGTCTCTTCCCTCCAGCCCCCAGCCCCCGTTTTGATTTGTGGGGCCGTGGTGGAGGAGGCCGCAATGATTCAGACTGGTCAGAGCTTAGCGAATCGTTTCGCAGCATGCTTTCAGCCTTGTCCCGTTTGGTCCGTTTCACCCCAGCACCCTGGCCAAGACCCGTTTCAGGTCCCAAAGCTGAAGGTACTCTGAGTTCAGGAGGTGCTTTCTGTGAAACATCCTGTGCCCCGCCCACCGTCCTCTGTCCAAGTCGAGTAGCGTCCCCAAACTCTCGTGTCCCACTGCCTGTGCCACGACCCTGCCCAGGCAGCCCCCTGCCTCCTGATGAAAATGGCTCTGCTTGTCGAAGGGGACCTGCATTGTTGCCCACCTGCTGATAACCGCCATCCTCTGTCCTTCTTACACCAACACCACCCCCCAAAGGATCATGCTCCAGAGACCGTCCCTTCAACAGCCGGCCTTCCCTTCGCTCCCTCGACTCTCCTCGTAGGTCTCGATCCATGGAGACCTGGGTTTGCAGCCTAGGCTGGCCTGTCCGCCGCTCCCCCCGACCTGTTCCACCGCCTCCACGACCATTTCTCCTGAGGAGCAAGTAGAATTTATTATCAATCCAAAAAAATACAGTCAAATACAGCCTTATATAGAGATGCTTACCTTGAATGCCACTTTAATATTGCAAAGCAGCATATTATTAGCAACCATCAGAAATGCCTAATACCTGTGTTACCTCTTAAGACTTTTAACTTGTTTATTTAACCCCGAAAAAATGAATATATCAAAGCACTCAGTGAACAGATGTAACATATATGTATTTAGCATAAAGTCTCAAATATTGTCCAACTGCTCAAAATGTCAGGACTCCTGTCTTTGTGTTTGTGTTTCTGTGTTTGTCAGCCTCCTCACACACCTGCTGATGGTTTCCTCGTTAACAGAGTGTTCTTAAGCTGCTCACTGACACTGCCTTGACACCAGAGTGTTTGCCAGTTTTGGGTACTCTAGCCAAGCTGAGTTTTGCTGAGTCAAACTGAGTTCTAGTCAACCCGAGTTTTAACTTTGTTTTTTTGTCTTTGCCTCTCAGCAGGACGTCATCCTGCAAACTGGATTTTTCGGACCTTCTCTCCCTGGAGGGATGAACTGAGCTACAAACTGAGCTGGGGTTCAAACAGAAGGTTTGGATCCACTTTCCCCAAGAGATCGTTTGAGCTTCACACTGAGAAAGGGATTTATCTCCACTACGACCTGTTCAAGTACCACAGAATATCTGAGAGCCAGTCAGTTTCTCCGTTCACCTATAACAACCACATTCTGGGTAAACCCTGTTCCGCCCTCCACCAAATCAGACAAACACTGGATCTACACTCACCGGCCACTTTATTAGGTACACCTGTCCAACTGCTCGTTAACACTTAATTTCTAAGCAGCCAATCACATGGCGGCAACTCAGCGCATTTAGGCATGTAGACATGGTCAAGACAATCTCCTGCAGTTCAAACCGAGCATCAGTATGGGGAAGAAAGGAGATTTGAGTGACTTTGAACGTGGCATGATTGTTGGTGCCAGAAGGGCTGGTCTGAGTATTTCAGAAACTGCTGATCTACTGGGATTTTCACGCACAACCATCTCTAGGGTTTACAGAGAATGGTCCGAAAAAGAAAAACATCCAGTGAGCGGCAGTTCTGTGGGCGGAAATGCCTTGTTGATGCCAGAGGTCAGAGGAGAATGGCCAGACTGGTTCGAGCTGATAGAAGGGCAACAGTGACTCAAATAACCACCCGTTACAACCAAGGTGGGCAGAAGAGCATCTCTGAACGCACAGTACGTCGAACTTTGAGGCAGATGGGCTACAGCAGCAGAAGACCACACCGGGTGCCACTCCTTTCAGCTAAGAACAGGAAACTGAGGCTACAATTTGCACAAGCTCATCGAAATTGGACAATAGAAGATTGGAAAAACGTTGCCTGGTCTGATGAGTCTCGATTTCTGCTGCGACATTCAGATGGTAGGGTCAGAATTTGGCGTCTACACCATGAAAGCATGGATCCATCCTGCCTTATATCAACGGTTCAGGCTGGTGGTGGTGGTGTCATGGTGTGGGGAATATTTTCTTGGCACTCTTTGGGCCCCTTGGTACTAATTGAGCATCGTTGCAACGCCACAGCCTACCTGAGTATTGTTGCTGACCATGTCCA
Organism: Cyprinodon variegatus; assembly: GCF_000732505.1. Lineage (NCBI taxonomy): Eukaryota > Metazoa > Chordata > Actinopteri > Cyprinodontiformes > Cyprinodontidae > Cyprinodon > Cyprinodon variegatus. The sequence continues at coordinate 1,343,393 of NW_015150493.1, forward strand.
TCCCTTTTTGACCATAATGTACCTAACTTCTGATGGCTACTTTCAGCAGGATAATGTGCCGTGTCATAAAGCTGGAATCATCTCAGACTGGTTTCTTGAACATGACAATGAGTTCACTGTACTCAAATGGCCTCCACAGTCACCAGATCTCAATCCAATAGAGCATCTTTATGATGTGGTGGAACGGGAGATTCGCATCATGGATGTGCAGCCGACAAATCTGCGGCAACTGTGTGATGCCATCATGTCAATATGGACCAAACTCCCTGAGGAATGCTTCCAGCACCTTGTTGGATCTATGCCACCAAGAATTGAGGCAGTTATGGAGGCAAAAGGGGGTCCAACCCGTTACTAGCATGGGGTACCTAATAAAGTGGCCGGTGAGTGTACAGCATACAGACTGGAGTCAAGGATTCAACAACTTCTCTGGAAACGTGAGTCAGCAACCAAATCCTCTTCTTCAAGTTCACATGTCAAATTTCCCACTGAGCCTGAACTAACCGCTGTGTCTTCCCCTCACTTTTCAGTTCTGGTTGAGCAGTGTTCAGAGCAACAATTCTCTCTGAATTATCTCTTCAATAAAACCTGTTAAACCTTTTCCCTTGTCTCCCTGTTTGGTCTTCTGCATTTGGGTCTGAACCTTAGAAAAATCATGACACAAAAAAGGAAACCCTTTATTTGTGGGATGCACAGTACAATCTTCACAGCATATCTGGGAAAATTTATTTCACTTTATGAGCATAATCTCAGTAAAACCTTTTTTGAATAATCTAGCTTTTAAGTAACTGAGTAACTAAAAAAATACCTGACGGACTGGAGAAATATTTTTCCTCTAGATCCAGACCTTCTACAGTCTAATTTTCCTTAGATGTGAAGTTTGAAAAGCTTTTTCTACAGACATCTGAAGGGTTTTATGTTCTGAAGGATGCAAGGATGTCCGGATGGCAGATTCACATTATGCGTTTTGTAGTAAACAACGGAAACAATCGTATAAAAACAAAGTGGTCGCTAAAACAACTTCTTCATCAGATCCAGTTTCAGAAACTGAAACCACAGAACATATGTGATTTCTATCTGAGTGGCATACATGTATTTCGTGCTTTTGTCCCTCCATCTTACCTGTCCCGTGGTGGCTCACTTAGCGACCGAGCATCTGTACCAGGGGTGGTCCCCAGTACACCTGCTTGGTCTTGGATAGTCCCAGTGGAGCCTGTGGGTGCTTGGGAGTGAGATCTCAGCTTATCTCCGGACACTTGGCACACAGACGGCTCACTGACAGCAGAACCGAGACTAGAGGCCTTCCCGGGAGGACCAGTGAACCACTCTCCTGGCTTGGTGAGGATCTCCTGCTGCTTTCTGCAGTTATTGCACACCCATATCACCTAGAGAACACAGAATGCCTCCATCAGCCATCATGCAACCAGAACATATATGATAATGAAATAAAACACATCCCCTTACAGATAGCTTGGGATGAAAAGGTGTTATGGAAATATGTTTCACTGCAACAACTGAAAGCAAAATGACAGTTTGCCACAATCTCATTTGAAGCCAAGCGCCCACTGCTGTCAAACAGGAAATGGAACAGTGTTCTTCCTAAAGAGCTGCACTTGTGCAGTAAGCCATTTAGGGGAAAAAATAAAGGCTTTTATGGAAGCTTTTTAAGATAAAGGATGGCAAACATACCAGGGAGCAGCTTGATTCTCCCACTGTGGGCTGCCTTTGGCCACCAAATGAAGAACAGAGAGCCAACTGTTAAATTAAAGGACACTAGGATTACTGTCAAAATAACATCTCCAGTTCTCCTTCTAATTCTGTTATCGCACATATGTACACCAACTGTACACTGGCTGCAGACTGCAGAGGAGAGTCCAAATTCACTTTTATCTCGTGATGAAACATTTGGTGGGTATTCAAACTATTACTGCTCTATTTTCAGGCATGGTTAAAAAAAAAATTTAAATAAAAACATTTTTCAGTTCAAGGGCTCCACATTCACTAAACCCAATTGTTCATCACAACAAGATAAGGCCAAAATGGAAGAGCTGCACATGAAAAACTTAGTCCACCTGACAATTTAACAGCAGCATGCAGAGAAGCTTTAGCAGCAATATGTCTCAGAAATCATTTACTGTTGGAGAATGTTAGATTGTAAAGTTGTTTCTGGACAACTTCAGAGATTGTAAAAATGTGTCTGGGTTCTGTAAATAACTAAGTTTAGACCAACCATCCACTGTTGGACAAGAGGACACACAATTGGCTCCAGAATACTTTAGCAGAAGGAGGATTTAATAGTCAGTTCAATCAGTGCAAGGTAGCCAGGTTCTGTTACTAGCAAAGAGGCCAAAATCATCACCTTTCCACCAACATGATCTACAACTGGTTTAAGGTTTCATCTTTCGTTCTTTAGCAAACTGAATACTTTGCCTTGCAAACAGTTCTTAATGTGTTTAATGTATCGAGTCTTTCAGGGTTCATTCACATGCAGTTTTGCAAACCTAAGTGTTATTTATTTTATTTTCTTTTTTTAACCACAGGATAGTTACAAGCATGTCTGGCACGATTCCAAGTAAAGGCTGGGGCCCATGTAAATACCCAGGTAATACTGGCTTGTTGGGAAAAAAAACAGGACTTTTGTTCTGCAAAGCCAAAAATTTTTTTTTATATCTTTCCTTTACAAGATGCATCCTAAACATATTAAGATAAAGTTTAGATAACACTAACAAATACTATCTTAGCAGCAAATGGTTTTTAATAGTATTTTAGAAAATAATTTTGTTTTAATGAGTTTTCTCAAAGTTATCCAAATGAAATCAGGTGTGTTCTTCTACACTTTTAGGTAGATATGATCTTGTAAAGAAGGTTTTTTTTTTTATTATCAGGTCTTAAAACCATATAATAAATGTATACGTAAATGCATGACTTACACTATGATTTTTATTTATTTTATTGTTTTTAGGGAAGGATAGTGCATTTCCAGATTTGCCATGTAACCCCTTGCCTATATCCCCAACAATGTCAAAGAATATCACATTGGAGAATCTGGCCACACTCTAAAATAGTCAAAGTGAGCCTCAGTGATCTGGTGAACATTGAGAGTCAGATTGGGGAAGTTGGGATAGACTGAGGAAGTGAGAAAGACACAATGAGAGGATGGAGAAGCTGAGCCAGAGGACAGTAGATTCAGTCCCACTCCTGCAGCCACCAGGGTTCTCATTACACCTGAACACTCCCCGATGACTCTTTAAAGAGAGCTAAAATAAAATACTCTGCCATCAGTCACCCCCATCTCCTCCTCTTACCATCTCTCCTCTTTCTGCACCTTTTCTAACCCCTGCTTTCCCCTTCCATTTCTCCCTCCTCCAAATTGCTTTTGATTAAAGCTACAAAAGCCGAGGAGAAAACAGCTTTACACCAACGCAGCTATATTTATCCTGCCAAACACCCCAGCACCACCAGGGAGAGAGAGTGAAAACATGTGCATACACACACACAGTCAACAAAGAAAGCAAAACACCACCTCATGTGGGACGTTATGGCTTCGGTAAAAGCATCTACCAATCTGTGATTTTTCTGCAGCCGGACAAACAAGGTGGACAGCAGCCAGAGCAGAGCCAGTCTACAGATACTGAAGGAACTAACCAGAGCTTCTTCACTTCTGCTTTGATTTTATAAGAGAGCATAAGAACATATTTTTAATAAATCCTAAAAATCTGGAACATCAGCCACATTTTGCTGTGTAATCTTTTTGTTTTTAAGCTTAAATAGCTACTTCTGAGAATAAAGTGCAAATATCCTTTTGAAAGTTATCAACTCTTTATTGCAGTAAATCTCCTTTGGAAAAGAGGAAAATTCAAGCCTCTAATTTAGATGTTTTAATTTTTTTCAAAAAAATCTTAACTTCAATCTCAACTTAAATATAGTCCTTGGTAGCAGAATTATCAGTACACCTCCCCCAGTCTTTTTAATATACATGCAACAGATTAATCATGGTTTTAAAACCATTCAACATAAGACCGAATTTTCTTCACTCCTCAAAATGGAAAAGATATAAAAACTGTTGGTCTGATCTAAGTTTAAAGACAATAGCATGCTATGAACCAACTTCTAGATGATCTAAACAGATCACCATCTGCTTTTTTCTCCAACCTTGTGAAATATTATAGACGAAGGCATTAACATTTATGTAAATGTGACCCACACTCCAAGTGCAAACCTGAAACCCAACATAGCTATAATTTATGTAACATGATTATGTTTCAGGGTTCCTGAGCCTTTAACCAGATACGTTCATTTATTTGTTATATATGCCAAAAATATTGAGGTTATTAATTAATTATTATGGAAAGCTGGTAGTTCTCACAGGAGGATCAGGATGATTGGAAGGGTTCATTGGACTGAATGAAGTTGGGCTTTTCCTTATTTTTCTAAAAAAAAAAACAGGAAGTCAGTCGTCAGTTTATCCTTCACATTAGGTAACTGAGTTCATTATATTTATATATAATTTTAATCCTGTTTATTACAATTAGTTGAAACAAGGGTCAGCCTCCACATGAGTCTACAGAAAGACATTTGGGTTTAGTCATACAAATCTCCACATCACAGCTTAAAATCTAGAATTGTATTATTCCTCCCACTTCCTTAGTAATTTCTAAGAACAAAAGAATCCACCTGAAGATCGCTTGACACTGATTCTCAAATCTGAAGCATAAACAGAATTATCAACTGAAGACAAACAAAAAAATATTAAATTGAAAAAAGGTTTAAGACTCCAAAAATCATGTCTCCTAATCCAATACGGCGTCAAAATTGTTTAAGCTTAGCAAAAGCTGCAATATATCATCCCTTAGAAATTTAAAAACTTGTATAGTTGAGAATCTGTCCTCTTTAGTTTTAGCATCCAATGCTACATGTAATCATTACCTAAAACACATCCTGTTGTGTTATCAAGATAAGTTAGCATGGACAGTGAAGCAGTACAGGATGAACTCTAAAACCCGCAGGATGGCAACCCTTGAGGACCAACTTTGGGCATGCCTGATTAAAATTTTTGCTTGCGTATACCTTTATATAACAAAAATACTATTTAGTTTAGGTAAATAAACAGTAAACATTTAAGGAATTTAAATGAAGGACATTCTGAAGATTTAGGTTTATTTAGGTTTTTGTAAAAAAAAAAAAAAATGCAGCAGATTAAGGTAGAAGGTTTGCTTTCTTTAATAAAGGTATAGATTTCCCTATTAAACAGAAGAGACCAGATTTAACATTGTAGGAACACTAAATTAGACTTGCATTTAACTGATATTATATTATAAATAGTTCTGTTTGTATTATTCTTTGTGATGTCGGTCATGTTTTGGATGTCTACAAGTGTGAAATGTATGTTGTTAAAAGCTTGAACAATGGAATTCCCATTGTGGATGAATAATGTTTTGTTCCATTCTATCGGGAGAAAATTAAGTGGAAGGAAAAAGTGTAGTATTAAATGTTTCTAAAGCAACAACAAAAGACACAGACTTGACAGGGTTGGAAAGATAATCCCGTTGAAGTAGTAGGGGAGATTAATAGAGTCAGAGATTTAAATGCCTCCACAAAGCTGCATTCAAGGAGTCTGCAAACAACTACTGCATGTATTGTGTTTAGCCATTCCTGAAGCAGGTACCATAACAGAATGATTACCTCTGTCTTCAGGATTAGGCTCCTGCCCACAAAGTCATGGTATTATTAACTAGAATCACACATTGAAGGAAAATGCACATCTTTAGGGGCAATTTTTTTTCAAATCTCCATTATTACTCAGTTAAAATAATATGAATTTCAGTATTGATATAAATAAACTTGATCAGATTTTTCCTACATTTAAGCAGCCCTAAATCTGACAGTTACCAGCTCAATCAAAGGAGCAATATTTATCAGACTGATGGATGGACAAGAAAAAAAGGAACAGTTGATATTAAAAGCAGAGTAGAAACAGTGAGTAACTGATACAGCTTTTAATTAATTCAGATTTTAAAAAAGTGCTGCCGTGATTCAAATTTCATCAAAGTAGAAAGTGTGAGCAAAACACAACCTTTAAAAGGTGGGATGTAAATTAAGGAACACTGAGGCAGAAGGTGCTAAAAAACAAAAGTGAACAACAAGGTGCCAGGTACATGATCCATGCAGTTAATGCAAATAAAATTATTATTATGGTTTTTGAATGCCAGAAATTCACAAAGAGTCTTACTGAATGTTGTACTTTACTTGAAAATCTTTTTTTCTGATCCAAGGGAAATCTGTATGCTCATGATGAGCATATAACTCAAAGAAAAGCTAATATAGTTTACCCTTATTGAAAGGATTGTGATGTGGCTGAACAAACGGCAGTCTAGTGGGGATTTGGACTTGTGAGATGTTCTTTTTTAAGGACTCATTTAATCTCTCATTGATTGTTGTATTTGATCACACTGCGATAATGAAACAGAGCAGCCTGACAGACGGCACGCTCAAGCACATTAAGGAACAGGCTTACATTCAAACATATACGTCACATAAAAAAAAAAAAAAAACATCCATGCAGTTAAATATAAGCACAAGGGCAATGATGCATAAATGTACATACATCTGTAAAGCAGGAGCAATGCATCACATGATGATGTAGTGGGCCAACTAGCCACAAAATGAGTTTATGAGTGAAGGAGTGAACAGTGAGCAAGAGAGAATAGCTTCTCCACAGATGGAAACTAGGACACCAAACCCCTGTGTATGTGTGTGTGCTTGCTTCCTGCTGCTTCTGCATGCATTTGTGCATGTCCATCTGCGTAAACGTATCAGTCTAGGAGCATGACTATGCACTTGAATCCCATTGCTTGTGAGATAAAAATGAATAATCCAGGAGTCGCACAAGGTCTGTTTGGTTACCATGGAAAATTAGATCATTTGAACCCATTGAAATTAGAATTTGGTTTTCTTTTTATCCATTATGAACATCCTAATATCAGTAATGGTTTTTCAAGTTTTTTGCAAAAGAAAGCAGATCTGCAGTCATTGTAACAGAGATCTTAAAAAAAAACAGGTAACGCATTTAAATACTAAAATGGTGGAAACTATATTTAAAGAAAAGAAAACAGAGCAACAGCAAAGACTTTGGAGTGGTTTATAACTGGGTGAGGCCAGTGTAAGGTAAAGAGTTTTTTGTGAAGTTTGCTGAGGATATTTTTCCATTTGTTACGAAGGAAGAACGATGCAAAGCAACATCGTAAAAGTGAGTCGAGAATTAAACGCACTGCAGTAAAACCCTCGCCTTATTTTGCTTTTATCATTACCAGCAATGCCCTCATTTACACTCTTTTTAGATATCATAAGAAAACCAAATAAAAAATGTTTTAGTAAAAATATTAGAATAACAGAAACCTATAAAAACGGATAATCAGATGGCAGGTACAGGAAATCTTAACTCAGTATTGCCTTATAAGAAAACAGTATCATTTTAATATGCATTGGAGTAGATGGTGACAGAACGTGAGTGTGAAGAGGATCACTGGGAGCTCATGTGAAATTGCATCCAAACCTGCAGCTGTGCTTCCTTTACCTCCCTTTCAATATTAAAATAGTTCAAACCCATAAAATTAGGTTAACAACTCAACACAATCTTAGAGAAATGTTATATACAAGGAAAAGTAGAAGTATTCTGACCAGTAAGGGATTCTGTATAAAATCATCCTTAATATGGTGATACAGAGGAAAAAATGCTTGGAAGAGAAATTGAAACAGTTTTGTAAGGAGGTAACTATGGGACAGCTTTATCACCCTTTAACATCACTTTAAAATGCTAATCATTTCAGAAGAAATCAGCTAATTTTATGATATATGATATATTATGATACATACATTAATTAAACAGATACACAAAGAAAACCTTTATGGTTCTCTTTCAGCCACTACATACAGCAAAAAGCAACATAAAGCAACAACCCATCCGCCTGCCTTACATGTAGCCTGTAGGTGCTTGCTTCCAAACCTAAGAGAGGACTTTTTAATGTGAGCCCTTTCCTGATCAACCGATTGGCTACCTTAAGCTTTTAGGTCTATTTTAGATTTTCAAACTACGTTTTGTAACAAATTTCTACAGGTTTAGAACTATTACTTTTCTTCACTTACCTTGCATTTAGCATTGTTGTTGCAATGCAATGTGGGATTATTTTTTCGCCTGTACACAGAGGGATGCATTATGTTCTGATATGTTCTGATGTGAGTAAGATCACATCATGGTACTCTGAGCGTTTTTACCCTAGATGCTTACTTAGAATTAGAACAGTAATTTGACTGCAAGTGATAAAGTTTCACAAATACAGACAAGTACGCATATTGAGAAACAATAAGTTCCTTTTGGAAACTTTTCTATCATTGACGTTGTACTGAGAAGTCCGTGTCAATCAGGTTTAAAAAAGTTGGTCATTAAAGGAATTTTGTATAAGAGCAAAAACTCCTCCTTTAAGATATGCATGTTGCTTCCAATGCATTAGTAAGTGTGTGCTTGGATCAGCATTGTAAAGTGAATTGTTTGTATTTTAGTTTTCTTTCGCAGTGTTTTCACATCTACTAACCCACTAAAAGAATGTATATTAAATCCATAAACCTCTTTGAATGGTCAGAAAATAAGTAGTTTAGATAACCAGACAGTAGATTCTAAAACAAAAAATCCGATTTAGTAGAAGTGAAGATAAAACCATCCTTATAGAGTTCTGCACTATTATTTTTGAAACTTGAATGATGAGGACATTTAAAACAAAGCAAAAAAGTAAAGATTTTTTGATCTGGGTGTGATTTATCACTCCTGGTGCATCATTTGGGACATGATGTTTGCCTATATAGACAAGTCCTGTCGCTGCAAAACTTCCTATATTATTCCTATGCATGAGTCACACTACTGGATCTCATTTCTTTATTAAACAGCCCAAAACAATCATATATTGTCATGTTGCTCTGTCAACCTCTAAAACTACAACTGTTGTTACAACCAAAATCTTATTTTTGTACTGATGCCTGTCAGATAACACCTTTCTGACTGTTCTCTGCAGGTTTTTAAATCACCTGTTAAAACCCACCTTTTATCTTTGGCTTTTTATACCTAGCAAGACAGTGGGCTTTGCTTTATTTATTTTTTTTTTTTATGTTTTATTCCTTTTATCGTTTACACAATTTTATTGATTTGACTGTGTGAATGTTATTTTTACCCATGTTTTGGCTGTTCTTTTTTTAATCTGTACTGTTTTATGTTTTATTTATTTATCTATTCATTTATTTTTTCTGTACAGCACTCTGTGGTTGTTTTTTTTTACTTTTTATTTTCAGTCAGTTTTATATCAACATATACACACATCCACTCTTGTCACATTTCTCATTTCAACATTGTTACGCAGATCACTCTAGACATTTCACCTACATCAAGAAACCAGTCTGTTAAATCCCAACTCTGTCACAGATTATCCAAGGATTATTGTTGGGGGGTCCAGCCAAACTGAGATACATTTCCTTTCAAACAAACATTGGTCCCATCAAAACCTATATTCATTGACTCCCTCCATGGATATATAAATTACAGTACTTGCAGTGAAAGGGACAACAGTAGACATTATGAACATACAGATTAAAGTAATAAAGGTACACAGTAATACTATCAGAATCAGAAATACTTTAATAATCCCAGAGGGAAATTACTTAATACAAGATAAATTCAAAAGATACAAAAGCAAATAAATAAATTGGTAAATAACTAAGTAAATACATAAGTAGATGTGTCAATGTTACATATGAATATTTTGGTTGTTTTTAAGTGTTTAACAAATAAAATAAAATTGGATTGGATTGGATTCCTACAGTATGTTTGAATGGAAAAATGGAATGGAAAATAGGCGGTATTAGGTAATGACATCAGCCAATGAGTGTTTGACGCATGGTGACTGCGATATGCAAAAAATGTATACCCAAGAATATCCATAAATCTTGCACTAAGGATGAAAAACTGCCACAAAGGAGATTAGTGCCCACAGGAGCTAATGAGGTACTATATCAGCTCGCCTCGGCCTCCACAGTGGAGTATTCACACACAATATAAACTATGCAACACAGTCTCAACTACAGAAGGCTGAAACGCAGAGCATGGGGCACCTGAGCTCACTGTTTGTACAGTAACAAACAGAGAGCTACACACAAATTCATCTCCATGTCAAAACTTTTGTTGAAAATCAAGAGTATTTACAGCTAAAATTACCATCTTATCCACAGTTAAATTGTAGGTCAACGCTGTAAATGTTATGACATCATTGGACAGGCAGGGAGAGCTCATTTGGATTGTAGCTTTGGAGAAAACAAACGAAAAGCAGGCAGTATATTTCGACTTTTCACCACACAACTGTCAGTGCATTTCAGCGAGTGGCAGAGACACTGTTCATCCTGGCGAATGGCTGCTCAGAGAAGCGTGTAGCAGCCAGCTTTTGTTTGGGAACATCAGCTGTATAACAAATAATGCTCTGTGTCACATATAAAACAGTTCGATGTGGAAACCTTTTCCTGCCAAGCATATTGTTCTCACCATGCATTTCTTGGTCTGAAACCGTGTTGTGAAAAGTCGGCTTTGAGTCCACCTCAAGTGTCCTAATACTAGAAATAAGCTTCACTACATGGGAGCCTTTAGTTTTACAGATAGGAAGATATGTTTTTATCAATTGGAGGAGCGCTCAAAGTAGAACCCCTGTTTGAGGATTTCCATCCATCTATCCATCCATTTTCAGACACGCTTAATCCCAAGTGGGGTCGCGAGGGGTGCTGGTGCCTATCTCCAGCTGTCTACGGGCGAGAGGCGGGGTACACCCTGGACAGGTCACCAGTCCATCGCAGGATTTCCATGCTCATCTTGATAAAAGATGCTTTAAAGGTAGATACTAGAGGTGCTGGAGATTCTTAGTAGTCTATAAAGGTCTTCAGGTAAACCATGAGAAGCCAAGATGGTTGGGAGAGGAATGTCTGGATCTCTCTCCTTAACCTCTTATTTGTCTGATCTAAAAAAAAGAACATTGATCATTGATCCATATCACATTTTTTAACGACAAATGTCCCCAATTTGCAAATAGGAAACCTGATAATAAACAGGTCCATATAAGCCAAGTTTTCTGTTTTGTTGGAGCAAAATAGAAGCAAGAACCATGCAAGATTGAACTGCAATGGTAAGTGTAATAAACAGGGATGACAGATTTAAAACATAAAAGCAGGCTTTTAGCCAGCAATGCATATAGGTATACTATGTTCAAAAATTCTCAAGCAGCAGATGCTGGAGTTGGAAAAGTTGAACTTTTGCTGCTAGATGCACCACATCAACCAATCAGAGAAGCTGATCTGCGAGCTGGCAGGGAGACGAACACAGCGCTACTGATGGAGAGCACTATGATCATAGAAACGTTTTATTACCACATAAATTGACTTAAAATGTCAAAACTTGACAGAAAAATATGTTAACTTTTATTATTCTGGTGCTTACAGTTTGTACCGAATAACTGAAAAACGCTACCATCTACTTCCAGCCGCAATGACTAGTGGGGGGGGACAAGAGGCCATCGGCCTGAGGCAGCTGTTGCTGTGGACTTTTTCACCTAAAATCAAAATAAAACTACTTTTACCCACTTATCACAGCAAAAATAGCAAAGCCGCTCTCTGCCATTGAACACATGAGCAGCAAAAGCATCAGATGCAACTCAACACACTTTACTGGACACGACTCAGGAGTCTGACCTTTATGTTTGCAAGCATCAAAAATTACGCAGCAGGCGCTTTTTAATGCTTAAAGCTATCAGTATCGTCGAGTATCAACAAATAGGGCACCGATACCATTTTGATAGCGCAAAAGTTTATTCCACTATTGTCACCCATTCCATTGTATTAGTCTTTTTCCTGCTTCACAAAGGTAGGCAGCAGCTTGACAAAGCCATGATGGCAATTATTTTACATCCAAGCAGTATGCAGTTCTTCATATACATAAACACACATCGATTTCAAACAGATGGTATCGGTATGGTATCTGTATCAACCAGTACTGCACAGCCAGGTATCGGGGCCCACAAAATGGCATCGTGCAACGCTAATACTGATCATACTTATCATAACTAACCCCAGTTGAGCACTAAGGAACATGAAAGACAAGTTACTAATACACACATCAGGAAGGCAGTATACAGATAAAACTGATCATAATAGCATTGTCACATCTTGACGACTTGGCCAGCATATGTTGACGTACAAAAAATTGGGCAAAAACGCTGCTGTACATTGGATAATTTATGGATATGATTTGTATAAGTTATGGGCATGTTGAAGCACGCTGACACGCGTCGACATACGGCAAGTATCCCAGCGTATGCTCATACGTGGGCCATAATTTACATGTAAGTTACTTGATCATTGACACACGTTAATTGTAAGTTACTCCTAAGTCATGGTGTCTAGCTCATCCAAAACCTATGAGGGACTTGTGCAAAATGTATGCGTAACTTATCAAGAACTTATCTCCAACGCATATCAACCTATTTGACGTGTTCCAGACTGCTGAGCGTGTTTCTAACTTACTGCTATGGTATAATGGTTTATTGGCAGCGTTTTGGTATAAAAGGTGGTTTACAGGAGGCAACAGTCAGTACCCCTCCAGACTTCATGGTAAGCAGACGTGCAGGCTGAGACGGGAATACATACATTACTAGCTGTCCTCCAACTGCTCTTTTTATGCAGGCCAGGCAGCTCCGGGCACAATGCTGCCCCTCTCAGGACACTAGCTTGTGACATATCATGGGCATTCAACTGCTGTGCTTTATGCATAAGTTAGGCTGTCGTTTGACATAAGTTCTGAACTGGTTATGACTATTCTATGTATGCACACAAAATTGAAAAAATGCATAGAAAGTTCAGCATATGCCAGCGTTTTAAGAGATTCTGGGACGTCAGCATACGCTGGCTAAATCATCAAGAAGTGACAGCGCCATAAAGCACAGATCATGACAGTAAGAACTGTAATACTTATTGCACTGACTGAAGCTCCATTCTAATTGTAATTCAGTGCTGTATATGGAATAATACTCAAGTGATAAAACTTCATTTTCATAACAAAGCTATGGACAACTTCCATTTCTGAATCACTGTCCATTGTCTTCTGTGCTGATGGACGCAACTTCTGTGCATGTGCTCTCAAAAGGGTGTGTACAGCAACAACTGAGAAAGAGATGACCCCCTTAAGTCTAGTCAATGAGAGACAGATGTGAAGACAGATACAGCTCACAAGACGGCGGATCAATAGTAATCATGAGGTGGTGTGGCATTAACGGCAGATGACACATCGCTCAGGCTTTCTACTGTGCAAAACCCTGACACAAAACGGCACAAAGCCATTAATCCCTCCGGACCTTGATCAATAGATACACATTTACACAAGCAGAAAGACCATAGTAGCCCCTCTGGGGTTTCATTGCACATTTGTCTAATGGCTCAAGACTTACTTTTTGTCAAAGATGCAAGCAAATGATTTTTTTTTAACATAGCAGCTCATCCCTTCACCCAATACTGCTCTTCTCTCAAACAGTTGAAGCAAAGATTACACAGATAGTCTCTGACCCTATAAACAGCCCCCCAGAGGTAAAAGGTCATGGTACACATCTACTTTATAACATCAACACGATGTTGAGTTAAATAGATATATTTGATTAAAAAAAAATAGGCTAAGTCTCTGGGGAAACTTCAAAGTAGATTGAGGTTGTGGGAACAAGATTTTAGTGTTTGTAGTTGGCAGCTAGGCAGAAAGTTAATGCTAAGCCTAACCTGATTTGATCTTTATTTGGTTGATAAAGAAATCTGACAATTTATCATATATATATATATATATACACACACTGTAACTGGAGCATGTAACAAAAGTGAAGTTGTTATGAAGTTGTCTCTGGTCCAGAAATGATTTAACACACAAAAAAATGTTTATTTGTTGATTGCAAATTTGTTTTTGCCACATGTATTCCTTTCGCTCAACCTTCTCTTGATTTACATGGATACAGCATGTTGAACAGCCCGTTTCTTTAGCTATCAAGTTTTGCGTCTTACCTTGTCTGTGAACAACTTCAGTGCCTATAGACAACAGCCGTCTTGTGACTATTTTGGTCACATTATAAAATTGTTTGATTCAATATCCTTTCTCATTTTCCTAACATATTTACATTTTCTAGGAAACAGAATTTTGTAAATTTAATTAGCTCTAACCCAGAATTACATATTATTTTCAAAAATAAATAATTAAAATGTATTTCTATTTATGTTAATTTGATTTGAGTGAAAAAAAATGTATTTGTAAAAAAAAAAAAAAACACACATAACAGGATTACCATAATCTGTTAAACAGGATTCAGAAACACAAGATGGTAATTTAAAAAAAATAAAAAATATGAAAAACTATTTCGTATGCTGATATAAAAACAGCTATAGAAATTGGAGCTGTGAAGCCATAATCAAGATCAGCTATTTGATGACCGATAACAAAGTGAAGACGAAACATTGAGCTTATGTTGTTCCTGTAAAATATTAGTATCAGTGTAATATTTTTTGTAACACTGAGTTTATCAGATTAAGAAGGTAGTGCAAACTAAACTGTTTTAAATGCTTTGCTCCGCGCTATTCAATTAGTTGTTGATAGATATGAATTTCAGTTCTACATCTGTAGAATGATTTGAAAACAGCCAGGTCACTGTACATGATTTTGTTTTTTTTTATTTTATATCTAAATCAACAAAATTATTGTACTCTAACATATAAAACTAAGCGACACTAAGTCCCCAGCCACATGGAAACCATGAGCAATCATTTTTGAGTTGGCTACATGTGAACCGCATCTTTTATGAGGATGGATACATGACTAGATGACATCGTAGCTCCAGTTTTTCTGTAATTTGCATGTGTCTCTGCTACTTTGCACGTGGCTTTGGTTCTGTTTTATCAAGCTGGCACTTAAGGGTTTAGTATAGAAATAAAGTAGTAGTGTGTTTGTGTTAAATTAATTACAATTACTTCTATTAAATGTGATACCACAAAAATACAGATGTTATCAGGTGTTTGGTAGAATCATCTTTTGCTTGATTAAGCATCTGTATTTTTGCTACAAGCTACAAAAGACAAGATATTTCATGGGAAAGAGAATATTGTTTGCTTAGATTTTCCAATCAGTAGTTTGTTAATTTTAATTACACATTAAAATTTAAAAAACACAACGGCTCACTACCCATCATGTGCATGTCAATGTGCGAAGTCTGCACTGTTATTCAGTAAATTTTGCTTTTAATTTTCATGATTTTTGTAATTTATTTCTGTTTTTAACATAACTAACTCTCACATTAATTTCCGTGCTTTAATTTCATTCAAAAGATCAAATCAGGTCATGTCCAGTGTTATTATAAACAAAAGAATTGGAGTCTTTTGTAGTCTTTCACCACATTACATTTAGAACCACTTTGCAACTGTTTTTGTTTGCCGATGAGACTCTAGTCTGTTTGCAGTAAAGGAGCAGTGAGAACAACTTTTCAGCAGCGCTGCAAAGAAAGATTAATCATTCCTGCAGTAATTTAATGAATCCATGTCAAACAGTAAATCAACCTGCTTTGCCGTCTTGCTATGCAGCCAGAGCTACATAAGGCCTGTGTTCTGCCAAATCTGTTCACTTTCGAGCCAGTGATTGTTGTACCAATCTTCAGCCGGGGAGTGGGACTGCTATGTACAGCACAACAAAGCAATCCCAGACAGCAATGCTCAAACCTGGCCAAGAATCATCAAAGTGCTCATTTGGCAGCTCATTTTAGGACATGCAGCCAAGGCCAAAGAAGGTTTTCAACCTGACACAAGTATGGAAGTAGAGGAAGGTGTTAGAAGCATGTCCACTTGGGAGACTGCTCTAAAGTATACTATGTGAAATTAGAACTATTAAAATGAGTTAATATATCATTTTCCTTCAGGTCTGATAAACCAGACTGCAGTCAAGAAAAAATATAATTCCCAAATAAGGGATTATCTTTTTTTTAGTTTAGTTAAATTATATAAAACTCCCCAAATGGCACAAAATAAACACCAGATTTAGACTAAGACATTTTGCTGAACTTTTTTTCTTTTATCCTTTGTCACTTCTTTGGTAGTGCTAGCTGAAAATTAATGACTGCCCTGTTCATGACCTAGTTTGACTGAATGGCTGCAGTGCCAGGTTCACACGGCTTTTGAGATTGAAAAAATTTCCGGTGAACCTATGTAAGAGACCAGACACATGATAGTAAAAAAATCATGGATATAACAGGTTTGGTGCCAGTGTGTGATTTGTACAGCCATAACACATCCCATTTTAGCAGATTTCATTGAGGGAAATTCAAATGTTAGACAGGAAACCCTTATCAAATCTCTCAATCAATGGTTTAGTTCAAGGTACATAAACACTGCAGAGATGCAGAAGCAATGGCGATGGGTTTGGAACCAGTTTTAACAAATAACATTAAAAAGGTGCTGGTGTAAATAGTGGTGGCAGAGCAAGTAGGGGATTCACTTACTATATTGTAACACAGGTGAATTGTGATTTTTTTTTCTCAGGAAAAGGAATTCTGATTGTCTTCATGTCAGATTCAACAAACTGTATCTTTGTCTGTCCTTAAAAAAAAAAAACACACCATTCACAATGCTGGGATATTAGGCCAAGGAAGTCCAACATGACAATTGTCCTGATATTCCAGACTAGATTGCCGTAACACAACACATACAGTAGTAAAACCTTCTACATAAGATTACCGTAAGAGCTATCAATCACTAGGGAATCTTGGAAGGGGATGATCAGGGCAAAAATTCGGCACAAATATCACGCAATATGTCTTAAGCTTTGTGTATAAGGCTTAAGACAAGAGGTCCTGTGAATGCCAAAAAGCCCAGATCATCAGGCTTCCACCACTATGGCCAAACAGTCTCCAAAAGACATTGTTCCAGAAACCTATTGGTTCAGTTTGATGCTATGAGGGTTAGGAGCAAACAGACTTTCTTTACTTTACTACTGAACATTCTAATACTTGAGCCTGAGAGACAGATTGATTTCCCTCTTTTAATAACATTTCCGATCAATCTCTTCCCTAATAATGAGATTAAATCCACTTGTGAAATCAGACTATTGTTTAAGTTTCACTAGCTGTTTTAAATATCCTGGTTTTGTTATTTTAATGCTGAGGGAATACAAGTTCTGATGGACTCATGAGGAAGAGCTTTAGACTCTATATTGTGAAATAAAGTGAAATTATGCCTCAGCCTTAATTCTGAAACTTCTACTTTGGTTGGTTCTATTATATGTCCAGTTTTACCTTATGTTGTAGGACTGTTTGGTTTGATTATACTCGCATTAATACTAAAGTCCTAATTAGATCTATGATGTGTTTCAATGGTGTGCATGTGTTTGCTGCAACAGTAAACCTACTTTACTAAGTGACATGTGTCCACAACGATGTGAAATAGTGAAGTTGTGGAATCCCATTTTTCTGACCACAAAGATTTTGAATTGGGATCGAGCTCACAGTTAGCACACTAATCAAATTTAACATATCCTGATAGATAAAACCCAGGAACTGAAAGAGATGTCCATTCCTTCCATGACTGTACATCTTTCAAGCACAGCAGAGACGTTTCTGTTGCTCAGTCTTTTGAGATTTGTGGGATCTGGATATATCTACAAACCAATCAGTGAGTGACATTTAGCCACTACATTCACAGAGGGAAATTAGCAAAGAGCAGGATTAAAATGTCAAAAGGTCATTTTGTTGCAAAAACAAACTGACTCAAGAGGGTTCATCGATTACAGGCAACAGTCATTGTCTCAGATCAATGATGCAGCTCTAACTGTGCAGGAGACTTCATCCAGCCCGAATCACCTGTTTCTCTTGTCTTACAGTGTGAACAATGGGGCTGATTTTCTCTCTATGTACCACAAAAAACAGAGTTCACACAGAAAGGCAAGAGAATGCAGGTCTCTACAACTGAGACACCTGTGCAGATTCTAAGTCATCTGGGTCAGAGTATAGTCCAATAATCTGAATCAAAAGCAATTGGAGTTCCTGGTCTTCAAGCCTGTAATACTGAGCCACTTTTTCTTCAATTAAATTCACTTTATTTTTATAGCGTCAATTCATAACACATGCCATCGTAATGCACTTCTTTCCTTTTTTCTTACAAAAACAAACTCTCTTACAAAGTCCCTCACTTAATAAACCAACTAAAATAGCGTAGCAAATATTATCTATGTTTATAAAGACATTTAGCACTTAGTGAATAGAATTACCTATTTTATACACAATATTTCTCTACAAATTCATGAAGAGCAAATGGTGAATAGAGAAATAGTCCCTGCTAGCTGACAAATATACTCTCACAACAAAGTATTATTATATAGTATTTTTCATTAAATATTTCTGCTGGAATCATCACACAGGAATGGACATAAGAAGAGAAAAAGATCTAAATATACAGAGGCACATCTAGTTTTGCGCTGCTTTAATCATCAGCAATGACCTAAAGGTCTCAGGCCAACAGCTACAAAGTAAAGAGCAGACAGTACTCACCACTTTGTCCTCCTGAAGCCCAGTCAGACATGTAGAATGAAAAGAAAGACAAGAAGAAAAGTTAGCAAGAATTATAGGAAAGCAGTAAAAAATCTTACTTCCTGCGCCGGACATGACCCTCGTAATGTTATCATGAGGGAATTGCTAAAGCAATCCTTCCTACTATCCACAAACCTCAGTGCTTTATGGAATTTTTATGCGACAGCCCAATTGGGACATTTTTCCTTAATCTGTTTTGGTAAAGTAGCTTGATTACCACATAAACAGATTCCTGGCCCTTGCTCAAAAATGTATCCCTGCAGTATAATCCTCCCATCACAGTGTTTTGGCACGAGGACCAAGGTGGTCTTCAGTTTTTGTCTCATCTGACCACAGACGTCTACTTTTTGATCTTGCCACTCTCTCCCTAAAGAACAAAGCTAGCGATTTTAAAATTAACTGATGTTCTCCTAAGCTGTTAAACCAAATATCCCATGCCTCCTACCTGTATCGTGAATGAATATTCTACTTGCTTGTTCAACTGAGGAAACTGAGCGCTCTCCGACATCCACCTGCGACTTAGCCAATCAGCTTTGAACCACACCTCCACGAAAGCCAATCGGCATCCAAAGTTCATCTTAAAAGGCCTTAGATCTGCAACTTGTCTGCTCTAGTGCGCAGTCGGTGGTTGCGTTGTCTGACTTCATTCAGATGACCCTGTTTCAACCCGCCTCCAGCACCTCCTCCACCATTGTAGCTAAAGCTTCATCAGGGTTTAATTCCTCACGGACTCTTACTGCATTCCTCGTCTCATTTTAACTGGTCTGGCAGAAGACCGCCATGTTGAGCCTGTTTCTGCCAGATGTTTCTTCCCAACGGGGAGTTTTTCCTCTCCACTGTCGCTTCATGTTTGCTCATCATGGACAGGTTCTCTGAACCTCTGTTATCCAAGCTGGACTTCCAGCAGTCTACAGACTGACCAACTTCATCTATCTCCACTCCACCACCAGTTTCAGGCCTGGGGGGGAAACAGCCCTGTTCTTTACTCCTGTTCATGCATATCTATAAAAATTAAGCTCTATGTTTCCTGCCGAGATCTGAGCGCCAAAGACCAAGTAATTGTATCAATACATTTCTTCTAATTGTCTTTTCTAATCGTGTGAGTTTTTAAGATTTCACTTAATTCAAGAGATTATTAGATTATTAACTTGTTTGGTGAATTCTAAAGGAAGTTTTTTTGCTTCTTTTGTTTTATTTAGATGATGATTTAATTCAATATTAGATATTGGAGTAAAATCAGTTACATAACAGTTCATACATGACATTTTCTTTTCTGAAATCTGTGAAAAATTTCTTAGTATTTATTGGCTCAACGATACCCAACCATACTAAAACCATTTCATTGGCAAAGGGACCTAGAGAGGTGTACTTCAGTAAAGTGTTTGGAAACCACCATATAGCTGTCCTTGGTTGGTATCAAAATATATGTATTCAAAAGATTTAAAAAATAAATACAAGGCTTAATTTGTCAAGCCAGTGTCTTGTCTCAGGTTAAAGGTTTATTCGTCTTTGATTTTCTATATTTACCCTCTCTCCTTACAGAGCCCCACAGCTGAGAGCTCCCTAAATCAACCACTAACTAATTAGGGTGTATTTTTTTCATATGTGTGTGTGCCTGTGTGAGGTCATTAAATGCCAGCGTGGTAATGTGGGGAAGGGGGCCAGACTCAGACAGTCACTTCTTTTAAAAGAAAACTCACCTACTGACTGTAAAATTCACACACGCATACGCAAACACACACCCTGCTGTGTGCTTATAGGGCACCTCCGGACCCCTGGGAGACCAAGACAGAGTGGCAGACCACCCCCTCAGTCCAAAGCTCAGTCTAATGCCCAATTAACCTTTACCAGGCCTTGCTTGGGTCACATGGATTCACGCACACGTGGGCACAGCTCATGCACGAACATGCTCAGAGGCACACTTTAACACACACAGTTCTTGTATGTGGTAGATTTTACCTCACAGTCAGAGTAAACAGCGAGGATAGATAGTGTGACACACACACTCTCATGGCTTATCACCTCTGCCTGAGTTCCAACACCTGAGACTCGATCTGATGTACAGTATACTGATTTTGTTAACAGCTGCATGTCTTTTCAATGCCCCCTTAAAAAACAATATGAACCCGTGCACCTTTTCATTGTGTACTCCAATCGATCTGCCTTTTCAAGCAGAATTTCTCTTATTTTTTCTTTTCTTCAACAATTATTCTATTGATGAAAATAACAAGCTATGTGAGCATCTATGCATCTTTTATTCCAAAGATATACCACGTGTTGTCTGTAAACTTTAACACTAAATGTGTTCTCTACACAAGTAGCTGTGGGTTCATAGTGGTAACGAGACTAAATATTTCCAGATAGATGATCTAGGGTCAGCAAGTCATAAGATAAATGTCAAGCAAAGTAGACCCCATTTCTGTCATAGGAATTTCACGTGCGTTTAAAGAAATGCTAACATTTTCTGATCTTTTCAAATCTAAACTTATTTTACTTAAATGTCAAGATAAAAAAGAAACCCAAAATTTTTTTCTCTCTCATGTCACACTAAATACAACAGAAAAGCTGCCTGTAAATAAACAAGTAAGTACATCCTGTCACTACGTAGCTTGTATAACTACCTTTGGCTGCAGTATCTCTGAGTAGTGGATTCCTGTCGGACTGTATTGGTTTCCCACATCGTTTTAGAGGAGTTATGACCCCCCCTCCTCTTCACCTTGTTGCTTTTCTGGTTGTTTAACCCACTTTGGGCCTAGCATCAGCTGTCAGATTGAAGGCTTTACATTTGAATCTAGAACACTTGCAGCAATTTTTGGCCAATTGTCCTTTGCTTAGTTTTGTATAGGATGCAATCTAAGATGGAGATTTTTTTTTCTCTATATGCTTCTACATTAATTCCTGTGATTATTCGCAGCAGCCTTAACTCTTTTATAGAAAGCAGGGTGTGCCTCAGTTAACTTACAACATTTCAAATTGATAAGTAGCTACAGTGGTTTCTCTAAGGCCAGTGCTGCAGATGTTCCTGCTTTGCATTGTGATGACAGATACCTGTATGTCCCAGACCATCAATAAAACTGATATATAATTAGACAAATCCTTTACCTATGCCGATCTAGCTGATTCTTTTACTCCTAAATCCCATTGAAGTAGCAAAGGTGTACAAATGTTTTTTCACAATCTTTTTGAATATATGTCAATCTTTATTTCAGACACTGTGTTGTCTTTGGTGTGCTTTAAAAAAAATTTGAATAATTGTAAAAATTCCAACAAAGACCACATCATTTTTAGTATGGCCTAAAATGAATGAGGGTGTAATCTATTCTCATTAATTATTAGCGCTCTAATAATCTATAAACCCTTTCAGTTTTAATGGATAGGAATTAGCTCTTTAAATTGTGGAGGTCCATAGCCCCTTTGTAAATCAACAAGACCTGTGTTTTTTTTTACAGCAGCTTGAAATCTACAACTTCACCACCAGATGTCGCCTAATCCTATTTCCACTTCAATAATAATTTAGAAAAACAGAAAACTTGTTAAACGTGAATAAAATGAAACAGTAACAGATTAATAATTTCATGTAAATGAAAGTTTCAGTCAGCCATCATGATGATCAGTTTTTAACTACATGCAAAAGCTTCTCTCACCGTGTTGGAGCGCAGGGACACTCTTCCCCCACAGCGAGCGCAGAACTTGGTCTGGCAGTAAGAACACAGGTTCCCACATCCATCTGCAAACTTGGTCTTGTGGCAGATGCCACAGGTTGGTGCATCGTCCCGATGAACAGCTGAGCCTGCTGCCACCGAGGCCTGCCGGATCACTGTCTCCCGGTAGCTGGACAAGTGCTGCTGGATACCTCTACAAAAAACACCAGAAAAAAGGAACAAGATAGTTTCATATGTGTATGCAGATTCAAATTAGAAAAAAGAAATACTTGCTAATATTTACAATTGTGTTCTAAATCCTATTCACTCATGAACTTTCTAGAAAACTTCTTTTGTTGGAGGCCTGGTGCAAAACTCCACTGGCCACTGAGTGAGAAGCCAAGTACAATGTGGAAATGATCGGTCCACGACAGGACAATAAAAAATGCATAATACAAACTACTATGAAGACACAAATTCACATCTGGGTGCTGTACAGCGGCATGTAAAGAAAATCTCCAGTTTATGTTTTTAAATAGCAGGAAGCTAAAGTTCACAGACTTGTAGGGAGAACATGATAACTCCACAAAGAAAGGCCTGTTGTGCCACATTCCTACAATCCTTTTTGGGGGGGGTTTGTCCTAGTCAATGTTTGCTAAGTTAAGGCTCTTAATAGTCTATTACAGTTGTGGATAACTGATATTAAATCTAACTGAATTTGAATTGTAAATAAATATATTCTGTTGAAAACAGACTTATTCAGACTGATTGCAATTCAATCCAATCCAGTCCAATGATAATTTATGAGCTTTTTCTTCTGCAGTTCATATTTTTTGACACATTAAGATTGTTGTGATTTTATTTACAAATTGTCACTGAGACTTTCGTTCAGTGGAGATGATACCACCAGCACACTTTCTTGGATTAATGGTGTATAATGTCTAGACAACCCTCCGAATTTTGGGACATTTCTTCCATGCCTGCTAACTTTGTGGGACTTCTGGTCCTTTGTTTTAACCATCTTAGCTATTTATTTGACTGCTAATGTGGTGAATTTTTTCCTTGCAATCAAGATGAATAGTTGTGAGATTTGTACATTTACAAACTCGAAATACTGAAAATACTGAGTATAATTCAAATTGAACTACACCTATTATTGTTGCTTGGGCCAGATTAGGTAAAGTTTGGCCTTGGGGCAAATTGGCCATTTTTTAAGATTATAAAACATTCATTCTTATTATTTTGAAAGTAGCTTAAAGAATTTGATCTCCTCTTGTATTTACATCACATTCAGAATTCAGTAGCAATGTAAAAATTTAGAAAAACATGTTTAAATCACATTAATTCAGGTTTTTACTTAAAGTATTATTATTATTTCCCCCATAAGCCAATTTAAAAGACAGAAGATGATCAAAAAAACAAACAATCAAAAAACATCTTGATTAAAATACTAAATTATGTTTATTTTTTTTCTTTAGTTTTTAGTCCTTGCTTGATAATATTTGCCTTCTTTAACTTAGAATAGTAAATTTAAATTGATCAGAAAGCCAGCATATTATTTGAGCAAAGCTCACTTCAAAATAAATCTCCAAGGCTATTCCATTGTAGATTTGAGGGGTATTTTTGCTTTCACTGTGATACTAATAAAAATTGTTTATTTGAAGCTCTCTGACAAACAACCAAAGATGATCAACTCCATCAAAGAAGAGGTAATCCTAGATCATGATGCTGCCACCACCATATTTCACAGTAGACAGATCTTTTATGGCATTATGCAGTGTCGTCAGTGCTAAATAGATCCTATAGACCTGGGGACTTAAATAAGGGCTGGAGGCTTGTGGTTTAGTCTGATACTGCTGCTTCATTTTTTATATTCTGTCCTCCTATATATTTTTAAGTTAGATTTAACAGATATAGTATGTAGAGAACGTTTTAAAGTGATCTAATTTCTGCAAATCCCATGCAAGTATTTTGACTTTCAAAACCTACCTTAAGTAACTCAATACAATGTAGATGCTAATGTTTTTGAATGAAAAAAACATATCAAAATAATAAGTGAATAAGACCAAATTGGGCAATGTTCAGTTTGATATAAATGTTGAATGCTATCAGTTTTATGAGTAAAACTGTTACAGGCTGCGACACAAGAAACTCCTCAGATCAATATTATAAAGGGGAGGGAGATATTGGATTTATGTGTTGTTACAGTAGGCTGATTAATTGCATCTCACACCAGTGAGATTGAGGGAACAACAAAGAAAGATGGCAGGAAAAAGAGAAGAGGAAAGAGTAATGAGAAAAGCAGCAAATCTTCAAACTTATCACTAAAATCTGAGTCGGTACAAGTCATTGTGAAGTTATTAGCTAAAGATGAGGAGTTTTTATTTATAATTGCATAATCTAGAAAATGTAGACATCAATAAAAAAAAATGAAACATCTGAACGCATCATGATTCCTTTCATTATTGCCAAGACAATTTTAACCTGAGCACAGTTGCTTATTCATATGTTTATAATAAAGTCACAGATTGTTAGAATCTAAAAAAAAAAAAACCTAATGTTGAATACTCACAGGCTGGGGCTCAGCGGTGCCGACTCCTCACCCATCCGTGTAGCTAATCAAAACTACAAATCCCAGCATCAGAGATATGAGGAAATAAAATCCAATATCCCGCTGTTTGCTCCACTTTTCAGCATCGCTGCTGTACTCCTAACAGGCCAAGACGCTCCTGTTGATGCAGCTTTCAGACCCCAAGAACCAAACAGGTAGAATACAAGCTACCTCTAGAGTAGTTAACACCTTGCTCCCACACACACACACACACACACACACACACACATACATTTAACACACTCGTATAAGGCTAACAAAAAAAAACAAAAAATGCAAACCTTAAAAACCCACATAGGGATGCACACTTCCTGGGAGAGATAAGGTCAGGAAGAGGTGACCTGCTGTTGCAGCTCAGCAGGAATCGCTTCCTGATCCATGACTCTCACTGAGTATTCCCCAACTACCGGCTCTGCTCAGCTGCTAATGGAGTTAACTCTCAATAAACTCCAGGCCTGATATATGAAACCTCTGTGATTGATTATATATTTATAGCTGAACTGACAAATGTAGCATGGGTTAATAGAACAGCTTTGATCTGAGCGAGATCTGAATTGCTTCTTTTTTTTTTTTTTTTGCTGTGAAGCCTCATACCTTTTTTGTTGTCTCAGAGGCATAATGCTAATGCTGTGGCTTTAATCCAAAATGGCTTTTTCTGGTATTAGGTTTAATAAATCCACCGCGGCTGATATAAGTAAAGTCAGTCATAGAGGCAAGGAAGCCCTTCTTCAATGTCATTTTCTGCTCGGGTTCATTCAGTCCATTTAGAATTTCCTAAACCAAATGCTATGTCTTTAGTGTTACAGTTTCAGCTTTCTTCTATTGAAAACAAAATCTCCGAGAATCCATACATGCAAGCAGTAAGGCGCTTTGTAACCAAAGCAAAGCAATGAAGGAAGTTTTTTTATATGTTTTAAGACATGGATAAAAAAAAAAGGAAGTTTATGTTCTTTAACGAAGCAAGTTAAAATATCTTGATGTTAAGGTTAGAGATGGAAGGATGGATGGATCCATCTATCCATCCATCGATCCTTACATTCATCTAGCTTTTGTCTGCTTCTCCAGTCTGTTCTGATAAAGAATGAGCAGAACTAAAATATGACTAATCACAGATTAGGGTTCAATCACCTGTAAGTTTTCTGGTCACTTTTAGTCATGCCAGGTATCACTTTACTTGGATTTAGTTTTACATATGGATATATATATATATATATATATATATATATATATATATAAAAAACTCTAACTGGAGCGTGTAACAAAAGTAATTTTCCTCTGGGATTATTAAAGTATTTCTGATTGCGATTCTGATGCAAAATTAATGATGACGCCAAGAATGACAAGCAGGCGTAATCGAAAAACTCCACTGAGAGATTATACTTTTTACCACCTCATTTCTAGGAACACTTTGAAATTCATCATGAGGAGCTCGATTTTCGCGCTGAGACAGAAGTCAGGAGTTTCATCCCATCCTAAAACAAGATAAACTACCTTAGGACAGATGGATTCAATGATTAATACGATAAAGAAAAAAAAATTGATTTGGCTAAAGTTAAAGCTAGAAGTGTTTTTTGTGTTCATTGAGCCGACAAGGGCCCTAATGAGATAACAAAAAAGAATCAAGGACCTGAATGGTCATTGAAGAATCTTGTCAAGTTATTCTGATACACAGTTAACAAAAGAGTTATGCTACAAGCTTTAAGGTTTCTCAAGACTAATGATTATTGCTGTGACAGTTTATTTGAGCTCCTGGATGAAGCATGAGTGAGAGTGACAGTAGCACATAGCTTTTGTCGCCTCATGCCCCTACCCAGCAGTCCGGTAGTCAGGTGTGATTGCTGGTGGACATAGAGTGCAGCAGTTTAATAATTGGGTGTCAAAGGTTTTCTCAATTCAGTGTGAAAGGGCTTTGAATAGAAGCACCAATGAGTCTTTGAGTTTACTTTAAAAAGACAACAAATTGATTTTTTTAAATAAAATGAATAAATACATCAAAGGCAATGAGTAAATCGTTTGACATTGGCATCAGAGCTAATTAAGAGTAATATTGGCAAATTTCAGTCACTGGCTGGTTGATTGGGATTAGAAGAGGCTTGCAGTGTCTCTCAACATACCTGGTGTATTCCAGCTTACTTACTTTAAAAATCTGCCTTGTGTCTTAACTGCTATAATCATAAATGTCTGTATTTTTTTTATCTTAGGATTGAAAGCATGGAACAGAGTCAAGCTAGATTCAACCCACACAGTTGTACTGTACATAGCAGCACAGATGCTGTTTGAGTGAGAAAATACCAACATAACATGAACAAATGTGTCATGCAAAAATGTGTAATCTGTTATATACTTTGCTCTACCTCTTTATAAAATGTTGTGCGTTACTTGATTTTAAAATCTTAATTCCATCCACCCATTTTCTGACAAGCTTAATTTCAAATGGGGTCACGAGGGGTGCTGGTGCTTATCTCCAGCTGTCTACGGGTGAGAGGCAGGGTACCTTCTTCCTGCAAGGCAGCAGTGCTACCCACTGCGCCACTGAACAGCCCTAAACTCCTAATTGTATGCATGTAAACTTTCTTAATCCAGGTACATCTCTGTGAGACTTAAATCTTTTTCTCAAGAGAAACTTGGCTAATAATGGAAGCAGCTCACAGACAATTCCAAATAAAATCTGCAGACATAAAAACACATTCAATCTGTCCGGACTTATTTGGCTGCTCCGGAACGCAAAAACCTGATCTAAATGCATCGCTACCTAGCACTTCCATAGTCTGGTAACAGCAACACCTCTACAGTAGGTGGGGGTGCAGTAAACGGGGGAATACACAAAAGATAGAAATCTGTGGGGTGAGAAGAGATATGTACTGTAAGGAGATATTCAAAAGTTAAAGCTTGGGATAAATAAAGTACATCTATCTAACAGAAAGGCTAAACGGAGTACAGCACAGATGTTTAGTTTTATCCTTTTTTCTCATTTCATTTTCTCTCTGACTCATAAATTTCCACACACGCAGAATGTGATAACACCATCACTCTCAGCAGAAAGGCTTGGAAATATTTGATTTATCTTTATATGTTTAGGTTAGAAAGGATCAATCTCAATTTTCTCTGATCAGCATCAGTAGGTCAAATCGTAAAAAAAAAAAAGAGAGATGGTAAATCAACATAATTCACTCTTAAATAGGTTTTGTTCTAAGTAGCTTTGAGCTTGACTCCACAGTGAGAAAATATGTCTTTGTACCATCAGACTGACATCACTTTGACTGTTATATACTGTACATGTCTTTAGGAAAGTAAAGTACAAACCAGACACAAAATATGTTGTGTGGGACAAGATTCGCTTAACAATGTTTATATGTGTAATAGCTATTTTTTTAGGTAAGTATTCACAATGACAGGAGCAGGAATACATCAAGCACCCTTCCACCAATCAGTCAATTACAAGAAGCAATCAAATCTTATGCTGCTGGAAGCAGCTTGTAGAAACGTATGGTTTGACAGTGGGGGCAGATTTTATTTAGCAAGGAGGGAAGCGAAAGGAAATGTATGAAGAGCACATCAAAAAGAAAAATGCACAAAAAAACAAAACTACAGGTCCGTTAAAGAAATCCTAAAAACATGTATATTCATGTGAAGGCATGAGGTTAGAGCCAAGTGAAAATATTTCCTCAGTTTCTTACAGAAACAAACCTCTTCACTTTCCTAACAATTCTTTGATGCTTTTACTTGTTTGGAAACAAAACTGCAGTCTGTGTTTACCAAGGATTTATATACATTTCAAACAAAGCTCTTATGATTCAACAGCATTAACATAAAGTATGCTGGAGAGAAGCGGGAAAGCTTTGCACTCCGACCTAACACACATACAGGAAAAGGAAAGTTCAGTCCATGATTATGCAAACTGATGTGAATTACAAACAGAAGATAATGTTTAAGACAGCTGACATTTTCTTTTCCTCAGCTGTAAAACGATATCCTTTACTTTATTATACTTTACTTTACTATTTGACATCTGTAATATTGGAACTGCCAGATGATTCCTATAAGAGTTTATTAATGCAGGACAAAATACCATTCATACCTATAGCTCAAAAGAAAACTTTGGTGGAGATTTTCCAAACAGAGAAACCAGAGAGGGAGGATGGATGGATGGATGGATGGATGGATGGATGGATGGATGGATGGATGGATGGATGGATGGATGGATGGATGGATGGATGGATGGATGG
>NW_015150493.1:1374663-1378991 GCF_000732505.1 Cyprinodon variegatus
TGGACCCTCAAGGTTCCCCCCTCAGCCGCTCAGCTCAACTCCTGTACAGGTACAGCCCTGCACACTCTCATCCTACAAATTACCTGGATCTCCACTAACTCCTCTGTCCCCCTCTGCAGTTAACCCACTCGTGACCAGTCCTGGACCTGTTAACTCTGTGTGCATTTCAGAATCCACTCGTGACCAGACGAGTCCCCTTGGGATCTGTTTATTTATTGTATTCCAACTTCCAAATAAACCTTTGAACTTTTATCCTGCCTCGGAGTGTTCTGCATGTGGGTTAGGCACCTGAAGCCAAACATGAAAGTATGCCACAATGATGGAGGTGTGCCAATATGGTTGAGGTATCCCATCATGATGAAGATATGCTATTATGATAGAGGTATGCCTTGATGGTATAGGTTTGCCATCATGAGAGAGCTTTAACATTATGGTAAAGGTATGCCATTGTGATACATTATCCCATAATGGTGGAGATGTATGACAGTAGTGGTATTCCATAAAGGTGGAGGTGCAGGAATAATAACAGACCCAACTAAACACCTTCAACCATGAAATGAGAATAAACATTACAGGGATTTATCTAACCACAAGGTCCAATAGTCCATCAGATAATACAAAACATAGCAAAAAAAAAACACAATAATTTATCTGTTAAAAAATAAGGACCAAATATTTAAAAGATGTAAAGATCTAAGCAAATATTTATAAGCCAAACAACTTTGTTTATATATATTTACAACACACCATATCCACAAACACCATCCAGGACAGGGGCTGAGTATCTCTCCTGTATAACTAGTGTATCAAGCACAGCATCTATTACACCATTCATAACAATGCATTAAAGACACATGAGCAACAAAATCCAGTCCTATACAATCCAGTCCTATACAATACAAATAATCACTGAACCATAAATTAGTCTGATTCAGCTTGTATAATTTATTTTAATGTAACACAATACATTGGAAGAAGTTAGAAATAATAATTTTGCATTATAATATTATGAATTATTTAAAATTAAACAATTAATAATAATTAGTTAATACAATTTGAGTACTAAAAGGTTATGAGTAATAGATCCAGCAGATGCACTAGACTCAAATCCTTGCCAAGGGCCTTTCTACAATACAGGCAGTTTGCATATTCTCCCAATGTATGTATAGTTTGTCTCTGAGTGAACTGGCTTTCAGCCGAAGTCTAAAAACATGCATGCTATATTATCTGGCAATTCTAAGTGGCTCTTGTTCCTAAGTATTTGCAAATATAATTTTATGTCTTTTTTGACTCTGAGTTTTCCCGTCCTGTACAGGGTGTATCCTGAGATTTAGCTGATATAGATTAATGACAGATAAATATTAAAATAAATAAATAAACAACTGCTAATTTTGGACAAAACGTAAACTCTGTGAAAGTCATCTAATTAAAAGTTATAAAAAAATAAAAACAACTTAGTTGTGGTGATAATTAAAAGGAAGACACCGGAACAAACCAGAAACAACTAGAGAATGTAATTTAACACACAGAAATAGTCAACACTTTAAATAACATGGCACAGATTTAGGTGTTTCTTTAGTCATTATACTTAATCAATTTTATCAGGGGAAAAAAAGAAAAACAAGCTTGACTGATGAGGTCCTAAGAACACTCACTGCGGTTCTCTTCCCAGAGAGTAGAAGTTGCACCTCTGGCAAATTAATACTTAAATCATACTCTTCTAACAGGTGATTATGTCTTGTTTAGAGACTTCACAATTTTTTTTACCCCATTTTTTTCCTGATGCATCAATCAAATCTAGATACAGTTTGGAACAAGACCCAGTGGAAACTGCGCAATAATTCTTGGAGCAAATTAAGAAGCATATCATTTCTTCCAAACAAACTACTGACCTAAATATCTTCTGCTATTATTCAGTCTGGACAACCACCAATGTGTGGTTTTGCTCAGTAGCAAAAACAGGAAAGGTCCAGCCTGCTGCAAATTAGGTTTGACAACAGGATCAACAAAGTAAATCTTGTAACATTTTCTGCAAACCCCACACATCCTAGACACAGATCATTTGGACTCCTCTCCTCAGGGAGGTACTACAGAGACGTATTTGCAAAAGCCATGCGCGACGCAAACAGTTTCTTTCCACAGGCTGCCTCTCATATGAAGATAACGAAGGTGTATATACTGCACCCTATCCTTATCTTATGTTTTCTAAGGCATTATACTAATTTTAACTGCTAATAGAATGAAAATGATGCAAACCCAAGTGCAACTAATTCTGGTTCAAACCATTCTAGTTTCGGTTTTGACTGGTATTCAGAGTATTTATCATTTGAAATTAGCTCCAACAATTTGGGGCTGGAAGGATTCTTAACCAATGCAATAATCTTTAAAGATTGCTTTGAGCTCAAATCTACCAAAGTTTGAAATATTTTGGGGAAGAAATTATGGATGCATGGACGAAAAGACGGGCAGGCGGACGGACAGGTGGGTGAATTGATCAACGGATGGTTTAAAGATAAGGATAGTAAAACCATTGATTAGTCTACGAATGTGTCAGCATTCTCTGGCTGTCAGCATTTTAAATTCAAAGCCTTCTGTTGACTATTCTATTTTAATTGAAAAGTTCCTGCTACAATCAATTTTATCAAGCAGGTAAAGTCAAATGTTTTAAGATATGTTTTTGTTCTCTCCTGTTTTCCAAATATCGTTCATATAATCCTATCATAATCTTTAAAAATTGCATTTTTTCCTACTTCTGCCAAAGTGTAATTCACATTGTGATTGGTGTTTTTGTGTTTGGCATGAGATTTTTTCTGAAATTGATACAGTTCAATAGATTCAAGCTAAAGAAATCGTTCTGATTTCCTGGAAGTAAACTTTCCAGACAATGAAAAGCCCAAATGTAGATTTTTTAACTGCTGAAAAGAAATTCACAAAGGCAGCATTTGTTTTGTCCTTTCTCAGTACGGCTTCTCTATGCTGCACAGGATATAGTCTCACTTGATGCAAAACATATTCACCAAGTTTTACATTTTAATGAAGACGCTGTTAGTTTGAGCCAATAATCATTACTGTGTGACCATTCCATCTCACCACTTTCTAACAGGCTCACAATTCATTTGCACTCCAATCTCCTAAAATAGCTTTGGACCCTGCTCCACCACAGCTTGTCTCCTGCATTAAAGTGTGCACTTATGCTTAAAACACCTCCAAAACTTTAAAGAACCCCTTTACTTGATTTGACAGTTAATAGGTCTAAAAATAAGGCAGATAAAATAGCTGAGTCCTGAAGTCCTTCAGCGTCGTTGTTGTTTCGCGGCCAAATATTGGCGATGCCTCTTCCGGTCCCAGGCGTTCATAAAGCAGAGCGACATCGGGATGGGAATGGGAGCCAGCTTCATCTCTTTCCCTGTGGTGACTCAGGCCTCTTTGGCCGAGTATGACTCACTCCTCCAGTTCCGGGATCGATATTCAAACAAGCAGGCAGACATGAATCAAATAACAATGAGCCAGTGTCAGAGAAAATCACCTCGCAGCCATTAAGAAATTAGGAACTCCAACTTTTTTCTGTCTCATTAGTTCTCTAGCAGCAAGTTTTAAAGTCACTTTTGTTCACAGACTTCCCCATGTCCAATTTCAAACTTATCATGGTGTCAGCATTGTATTTTTCATTCCTACAACCTCATTTTTACTCCTATTTGCAATCTATCATGCACACACATACAGACACACCTAATGCGGACAAGTCATCTTGAAGATTGATTGCAACTCACTGAGTGTCCCATAATAGATGAGTATTTAAAAAGTTTCATCTCCTACTTGCTGCCTGTGAAATAGAATGGAAGGTGGAGCCTAAATTAGAAACAGGAATCTGGACTGCAGCAGCTGTGTGTGCGTAAAGAAAAGGTGTTTGTGGAAAAGCAGTGCAGTGCCTCTTCAACTCTTTTTTAACACCTTTTTGCAGAAAACAGTTTGCTGCCTCTGTGGACTGATAGAAATCTTTGATGACTCAGATTATTATAAAAACCTTCTCCAATGCTGGGCAGTTATTGATAAAAACACACATCACACACAACAACCGATTCTGCTTTGTCCAGAGGAACAAGAGGAATTTAGGCTATAGACTGATTTTAAAGCCAAAAAGAAGGCATTTAAAATATTAGAAGGCTAGTCTGTTTATGAATTAATTGTATCAATCTTACATGTATTTCCAATAAAGGGGTTAAAGTAATTATATCTCATTTAAACATAATAAAAACCTGACAATAGGCCTGGAGATACCGTAAATTCTCTAATATAGGCCCGGGCCTTTATTTCACTCAAGTGCATCG